>NC_139942.1:28904919-28932419 GCF_963454915.1 Gymnoscopelus microlampas | reverse complement strand
ACCTGTCGCTGGGAACATGGACCTGCTTACCTTCTGCAATTCTATGGACAGAACCTCTCTGTCAGGACAGGAGGGTCGGTAGAAAACACACACACACACACACACACACACGCACACGCACACGCACACGCACACACGCGCGCACGCGCACGCACACACACACGCGTCCTAACCCTAAAACTAAACCTAAGCCTTAAATGCCTAATCTGAAACTTTGCCCTGGCCTGAATCCTTTCCTAATTGTAACCCTCTGAAAATCTTCCTTTCCTCATGGGGGCCAGAAAAATGTCCCCACAAGGTTGGTTTTGTTATGTTTTACCAAAGATCGTAAAACTAAAGAAACTTAGAAATAACAGTGCAGAATCATGGTTTAAAATCCTCAATAAAATGCAGCTTTGATTAAAAAAAACAAGAGTTGTAGCGAACCTGCTGTTTTCTCTGAGTTTGTTCCAGATATGTGGTGCATGAAAACTGAAAGTTGCTTCAACATTTTTATTTCTGGTTCTGGGGACAGAAAACACATCTCTCCCAGGTGAACCGGGAGAGATGTGCATCATGAACCATCTGGATGGGTCATGATGTAGTACAAGATCAGAAATTAGTTTTTGGCCTAAACCATTCAGTGCTGTATAAACCAACTTTAGTATTTTTAAATAAATGATTGAAGTGATATGATCCACTTTAAAAGGTTACGCAAATCAACATGACCTTAACAATGAGACTCATTTCAGATTGATATGCCCAGCCTTTTACCACTAGTAGTAGTCAAACTGTTCTTTCCTTTCATGCCTGATTTATTACTGAGATGGCATATTCAATGTTGCATGCCTAGCCTATGTTATAATCATGTCCCTTAAATAAAGCCTCAATGATCTCTTCTTCTTCGCAGTTTTGGCTCCATTCTGGAGCTCCTCAAGCCATGGTATGATGAAGTGAAGGACTATGTCTTCCCCTACCCTCGCTTCTGCAACCCCAGGTGCCCCATGCACTGCTATGGGCCCATGTGTACGCACTACACACAGGTAGGGAATTAAGAACTAATTATTCTCTGACAAAATGTTTGCCCATAAGGTTTTTTTCTTTCCTGCACTTTTCCGGATCTTGTTATAGCAGAATCTCACGTAAGAATATGATTGGTTAAGCCTCATTTATACTTGTTAATAAAACATGAACTGATGCACAAACTTGGCCACATCATCAGTGTTATTACCTGGAGTCACTGGGTGTTTCGGGTCTTGCAACACCCTCCTCCAGGCGACCAACTGAGGCTGATCAGACCCTGGCCTGTATCCAAGTGGCATGCTACTGTCCCCACTGTCTCACTGGGGTAGTTAGAGACAGTGCTAATTAGGGCTTAGGGTTAGTCTGGCACTAGCCAGACCGACTACGCAGATCCACGCATGCTACAGCTACAGCCTGCTACAGCCTGTATTCACGCCATCAGTCCGGCCGATGCCAGGCCGCATAACTCATGAAGGTTAGTTGAGATGTTGCAGCTGGTGTCGACACTAGGAGGCTCTAGGCACTGTGGGTTGCCTCTGGGCCTGGCTCCTCCTTCGTCTGACCAGAAGTAGGGGATTTTCTTTGCGTTGCATCGTCGTTGCTCCTGGGCACAACATCTCACTTTGTGTTGTGAGCTTGTAGATCCACTATTTTTGGTGCACGACACCCACGCGCAACTAAGTATAATTTAGGATTTTGTAGTATAAACCTATTTTCTGTTATCTGGTTGATACGGTCATCTGTAATCTGTTGCCAAATAATCAACGTATTAATAAAGTAGTAATAAAGTAATAAAATGAAAATCAATGTGTGAAATACTTACTTACTGTAGTAAATATATTGCCCATGTCGTTATCATTGGTGGAAAGTAACTTTTAGTACATTTACTCAAGTACTGTACTTAAGTATACTTTTGACTTTTTACTATTTTTACTTTACTGGAATATTTCCAATTTTCAATACTTTTACTTCTACTCCACTACATCTCAGAGGCAAATATTGCACTTGTACTCCATAATTATTTGAAAATATTAGTTACTAGTTACCTTTTAGATTTTGATTATTATTACAAAACCACTTCAGACCTATTCTTTGGCAATTTTAAAATAGCAGATCTACAAGCTCACAGTGCGTCGCGTTTTGAGCTTGTAGATCTGCTATTTTCAAAGGATTTTCATAAATCTTATACATTTGAAAACTTGCGAAATGGGACCTTCTGCATAATGAGTACTTTTACTTTTGGTACTTTAAGTATATTTTTGATGCCAATACTTTTGTACTTTTACTTTGAATACCAGACTTTTACTTGTAACGCAGTATACATTTCAGTATTGATACTTTCACTTAAGTAAAAAAAAAATAGTACTCTTTCCACCACTGGTCGTTATTTGCCCTGACTGAAGGGGTGACCGAGAAAAGCTTGTTCAGCTGCCGTATCCTCCGTAAGGATAACAGCCAGCAGCTGACCAAGCGCAGTAAGCTAAAGTTGTAGTCAGTTGTCTGTGGGTAATAGGGCAGCTGACCAATGTTAATGTTAATGTTAATCTATGTATTCAAAAAGTGTGGATCAAATATGATTTCCTTGTTGTACGTATGCAGCTATACTGTACACAGGGATATTCTCTCTCTCTCACACACACACACACGCATGCACGCACGCACGCACGCACGCACGCACGCACTCACACACACACACACACACACACACACACACACACACACACACACACACACACACACACACACACACACACAAACACTTAAAGTAGATGTTTATCCCCTTATTATATACTTTCTTTTCTTTTTCTTTTTTTAGATGGTTTGGGCTTCCACTACCAGGGTGGGCTGTGCATTGCAGACCTGCTACAACATGTTTGTATGGGGAGAAATGTGGAGAGAGGCCACCTATCTGGTCTGCAACTACTCACCTAAGTACGCTACTCCGTCATTCTACTGAAGAGTCTTTGCTCTTTAAGGTTCACAGCAAAAAATGCAGATGTGCAATAAAGACAATCAAATCAACTAGAAAAGTGCGCTCCTCAGAGCTCATATCCTCGCCAGGCCGGGTTGCCTACAGGCCCACAAAATTCGGAAGGCAGTCGTAGCCAATTGGAATGGAATCTGCTAAATCTAACTGAAACATCTTGATCACATGATTCCATAGATACCAATTTGTGAGGGTTTTGGACCAAATTTGTAGTAGAGCAGTAGAAGAAATGTTGCAAATCTACAGTATATGAGGAGTTGTGTCATGATCCAAGAAATCCAGGGAAAGAAACATTTTGATTGTATGATCTATGGTTCAAGAACTGAAGGCCAAAACATATACAAAAATGTGCAAAATGTTTGAAACATTTTAACAACACAAATCTTGTGCGGGGGTCCCTGGCATAAAAATATTTTCAGATGGGCGTCCATCCACGGCCAAATACATATTCATTTGGGGAGTCCCAAATTAATGTTGAAAACGTTTGAGAACCACTTGCCTACAAAAAAGCTCTATTACCAATCAGTCTGTTTTAAAGTTATTTTTCTGTTTCTCTCCAGGGGAAATTGGATAGGAGAGCCACCATATCAGGTGGGGGTCCCATGTTCAGCGTGTCCACCCAGCTACGGAGGCTCCTGCAGCAACCATATGTGCTTCCCAGGCATCCAATCCAACTACATGGCTTGGTTCAAGTGAATGGAGTGTGAGGTAGAGCGATCACAGCTCGGGAGTAGCAGATTACATGTAACTGGATTACAGTAATTCTAGTACAATAATTTACATCCAAGTACAATACATTGTAACTGTAGTCTTTTACAGTAGTGATGCTGTACGGTTACTGATACTAGCAGGTTATACTGTATATTAAATTACTGCCATATTTGAGAGAGACACTTTGAGATTGTAAACACAACCTATACTCCATTCTTTTTTTATTACACCAGCAATTGTCTCCATTTTGAATGAATGCATGAGTCACAATTATGCAGTATGACCAGACCATGCAGCATGAAATTGTGCACACCTAACTCTATATAGGATTTCACCATAATTCTCAGAACACACACTTGTTTGGCAACTTTTGATATGGTTTGTAAAGAAAAGGTGAGCCCGTGCTCAATATGAAGTGTATATCAGATCCTAAAAGTCATCAAGTCTGGTTACAAATCTGGCTTATTATATGGACCTTTTCAGAAAAGCTGTTGTTAATTGTTCTATAGATATTTGACTGTGATTATCATCAGCAGGTGCACTAGTTATATTGTATTAGTATACTCTACCATACAGATTGGTTAAAACTTTTATTAATTCAAATAAATTCTGGATCTGGATTGCAGCTTCAAGTGTTCTGTTAAATGCCAGGGTGCATTAAATGCTAAATTTCAATTAATTGGATAGGGGATTTGAACCCTTGTTCTGGGCATGTCATAATATGTTAACATTCTGCAAAAATAGGTGAACATTCGGCAAAAATGGCAGATAAATAAGCTCACAATGTGTTGCGACCTGTGAGCTTGTACATCGTCTATTTTCCGTGAATTGATTTGGTGTAGAGGGCAAAAAGGAGGGACAAAGGGCTCTATCTTGGGCTGAAGTGGCTAAACCCACTATTTGGGGATTTAGCATGGCGCAAAGGCCGTTCCCGTGCAAAAGTTGCTATCTTCCGATACCAACCTTATTCCTAAAACACCTGCGCTACCCGTTACATTATGCATAGGTATAGTTTAGGCGTTACATTAATAAAACCAATCACTGTGCCAGATACCATTGCCTTTAAGAGAAGACTGCGCAAGCCATTATCCCCAGTGCAATCTTACGCTCTTTCCCTCTCTGCCCATGGAAGAGCGACATTGCATTGGAATACATTTATATTTTATATACAGAATTATCACTCACACATTGCTGTTATAGAGAACTGCAGTCTGCTTGTGTTCTGGATTAATTAAACAAGATGGTCTGATGTGGTTATAGCAAACGCAGATCAAACAACATTGTATTTGTCTTTGATAAACTTAACTGGCAACTGCTGATGAAAACACAATTTATTGACACAAGGAATTAACAGTCACACTTTTGTGGATTAAAGTAAAATTGTAATAATTACAATCACATTCACAATCACTTAATTCAGAAGTGCCGGTGTGTCCATGTCCACTCACTCTGCAGCCGCACTGAGGCCAAGGTTTGCTTCATAAGCTCTAGCATTTGATTGCCTTTCAATAAAACCATATTCGATAGACATAAGTATCTAGATGTTAATGATTATAAAGAATGTTATATTATTGTAATCCGTTCTTTATTTCCTTCGCAATGGATTAATAACGCTGAAGTGTATTTTGGAGCGAACGGCATCGCGCAGCACAAATCATTGTGTTTGAATAGACTAATGTCTTATGTAAACACAATTGACACAAGGAATTGACACTCACTTCGGCTGATTATAGGAAAATTACAATCACAGAGATTCGTTGAGAATTAGGAGAGAGGGAGACCTCTGAATGTTGAGCCGTTGTGCGCCCGGCCCGACTCCCGACGTGTCCATTGCAGGCGCGCGCTCTACCAAACGAATTTGGCATAGTGGATGGTTTAGAATCCGCTATGCGCTTTCCCAAACATGTGTGGGCACTGGGCACTGGGCAAGATAGCAATTTTAGGGATAACGCAACAACACGCCCACGGGTCACAGGCACACCTCCAGGTGCAAATAACAGAGTCTGCATAATGTATAGCGGGTAGTGCGGCCATAAGATACTGTTTAGGGACAGCGCCAGCTGCCTTGTGCGTAATTCACGGCTGGTAGTGGGTAGTGCCAAGGGTTAAGGCCGCACGGAAAATAGGGCCCTTAGTATAGACCCTGGGAGAATCCTGGTGTTTGAAGGTGCATATAAACAACATATCCCAAAGAAGACATAAAGTGGGATATGAGTCAACAGTCAAGATACTGTGTGCATGTACTGTAAACGCAGCCATTACTGGCTGCTGGGAATGTTCTTCATTTAAGAGAATCCAAAATTTGTGTAATTTGTTTTGAACTTTCGTTTTGGAAGTGCATCTGCAAAATGACCAGCTCACCCCCAACCTAAATGCTAACATATCTACAGTAGCGTCATGTTGTTTTTTTTCCAGACCAATTATTTATGTCATTATTTATGTCTGACAGAAATGTTTTCTTTTTGTATATTCTCTGCCTTTGTTTTTGTTTAGTTGTTTACTTTGGTTTTCTTTTGTCTGTTGAAGTACATCTGGAGCAGTATGCATCACAGCATGCTGACTCAATCATTTCAAATTCAGAATACTGGATCAGTCTGTATACCGATTTTATGGTGCTATATACTGTACTGTAGTTAAGACACAATTTGTTCCACTTCCACAAATACACTACTGTATCTTTATATCTTTTTGTCACATAAATATTACAACATATGCAATTGTTTGTGTACGCACATGTCTATATTATTTTGATGTTTTGATTGTTCCATTAATAATGAAATATTCTGGTGCTAAACCGTTTCAAGGCACTTTTTGTTCCACACGCAAACATGGCAGAACAGGTTTGATTGTTTGTTTGTTTGTTAATTTCTTTCTTTCATTCTTTCTGTCACATAAATAGGAGTATGAGATAATGAGCATCTGCAATTATCTTTGCCTATTACTATGCTGTTTTGTTTTTTTAAATTATATTACAAGAATAAATTATGCTGTAAAGCAATACAGTCTTTAAGCTGAGTCCCATATTTTTTTTATGTATCTTCAAATGCCTTTTTATGCCTTATGTAAAGCACTTTTAATTGCATTTGTGTATATGCGCTATACAAATAAACATATCTTACCTGCAATGATAAGATGTGTCCTATTGTTAATATAGTTTCATGACCTTAGTGATTAGTCCCTCCATGGGCTCATTCAGGGCAAGGTACCATTAACAGCCTCAAGTTTCTTCATCTTGTAATGCAGATGATTCCAGAAAATTGTAGTTGCACTGATCTAACACTAGAGGGAGGTATTTAGCCATTAAACGTATAGACCCCTTAACAGACGAAGCCACACTGATAAGAACCAGTATGCGTGCAACCAGTATGCGCGCAATGAAACAGGAATGAATCAGGTCTCACTAGGACGCGCCTCACCAGCCAACACACAAGAGGGGGTGCGCAACAGGTTGAGATTGAGAATTGATTGCGTGAAACAATCACTTGTGCATCCAGTCTCAATGTTGGTTAGCCCTGGTTCAGAGCGTTAGTGAGAGAACTCACTAACGCTCTGAACCAGGGCTAAATGTGGGTAAACAAATAATTGGTCTATAAATTGGGTTGGGGCAGGGGTATTGTTTTGTCTTTTTTTTAAAGTTTGTAAATCAAGCAACTTACACAGTAAGTATTAAATTCAGTATTTAGATATTTGATATTCATTTTATCAGACACGCCCCCTTCCTATACAAACCCATTGTAACGTCACTGACTAAATTATTCGGGTATTCTCGTTAACATTCTAATCCCTTTGGACACAAAAATGTACACAAAAGCTAAATAAAAAATGTATTTATTTTTTAAATTAAAATGTTTTTTTTAATGTACAATATGGCCAAAGCTGTGACTAGACAATGATATACGTATACTGTCTATGGGCCTATGGTATGGTCCTTTAAGTCAGTGGTTTTCAACCTGTGGGTTGATATTTGGGGGTCCCCAGATGACAGTGACAATTTAAGGACTTTTAAGACCTTTTTAATACCAAAAAACTAAAGAAAAGAAAAAAGACCATTCCTGAATCAAAAGTAATCAACAAACCATATTATAAAAACTGGTTAAACATTGGCCAAATTGTCAAATAATATAAGAAAGAGGCAACAATTTTGAAAATAGCCGATCTACAAGCCGATCTTGTAGATCAGCTATTTTCACAATATTCTGTGGAAGCGAATCAAACTACATTGAATGCCTCAACTCCTACATTTCCAAATGCTTGTCAGGGTGTGGGGTTCCCAGTGATTATTTTGGGGGTCACCGCCTAAAAAGGTTGAGAACCACTGCTTTAAGTCATGACGTTTTAAGACATACATTTTAAAAGGTGAAAGTCATATATTCTTCAAGTAACCTTTGTTAGTCAGTCTAGTTGTGCAACTAACTGTCGATTTTTTTCCAAGGAAACGTTGTCACGTTGTTTTGCCACACTGTACGTTTTGTTGAATGGCTGTCCTACTTTCAGGAGAGCGTGTGTCTCACACAGGAAAGGTGAGCTGGTCATTTTCTCCCCCGTAATTCACACACTCCATCTTTCGATGGTTCAACAGGATTGACCAGTGGTTACGTGCTCTTCAGACGAGGCACTTTAACGCCCCCAGCTGTTCCAGTGAAGATGCTCAGTGGCCAACATTTGAGCGTGTGTCTCTCTTTTTTTGTACATTTAATTTGAGCATTTCTTATGCTTTATATTAGATAGGTCAGAGTAGAAAGACAGGAAATCAAGAGCAGAGAGGAGTGACTTGCGAGACAAGACTTCAGTCATATTCGAACTTGGGTCCTCACACTCACGAAGAGGGCTGTGATATAGTGAAAGTATATTACTGTATCTCAGAGGGGGTCACAGTAAAAGCAATTTGTAGTCTTTATTTAGGCTACCTTGTGTGACTGTGATCAAAGGTAGACAAGATAGAACTAGTTTCCAATTGATTCCTGCCAAACATCAATCATTTGTGTTAAATGGTCAGGTCAAACTCAAGACTGAAATTGCCAGGAAATTGCCCTGCCCACACATACACACACACATATACATTTGTTGTGCATCTTGCACTTATAATTCATAGCACGTCCTTTATTCATCTGTTCGCCTCCTTACAGCACACCAGTGGTGCAATTGTCTCCAAACTTTGCACAAATATAAGTCTTAGGTTGGGACATTTAATAGGCCAGCTTTCATGTTTTGGGGTCAGCCCATGGTTCTGAGTAGTACTGGACAGGTGAGCTCTGTCCATGGTTCTAAATCACATGAACTGTGAGCTGTCCATGGTACTGAGTAGTACTGGACAGGTGAGCTCTGTCCATGGTTCTAAACCACATGAACTATG
This sequence comes from Gymnoscopelus microlampas, assembly GCF_963454915.1. Lineage (NCBI taxonomy): Eukaryota > Metazoa > Chordata > Actinopteri > Myctophiformes > Myctophidae > Gymnoscopelus > Gymnoscopelus microlampas. The sequence continues at coordinate 28,923,366 of NC_139942.1, read as the reverse complement.
AGCTGTCCATGGTAACGAGTAGTGCTGGACAGGTGAGCTCTGTCCATGGTTCTAAACCATACAGCACTCTTATCCATGGAACAAATCATTGTTTGTGTCTCCCGGCATGACATTAAAACATGTATGTACAGTAGTGAATACAGAGCAGACCGTTTTCACTGCAACACTGTAACACGATCACAGTTGCATCATCAAGTCCACATTTCAATAACTAACTGCAGTCATAGAGAATGGACACAATAGAGATGCATGACAGATATAAGTTATACGAATGATGCAGGATGGAAAATGTGTATAATGGTTACTTGGTTACTATGTATAATCATAACAGCTTTCCACATACCAACAAGACTACAGTCGTATTAAGCAATGGCATGGCCTCCCTGTCCACTCTTGAACTATCACACGGCAGTGTTCACTGGTGAAGCTGAGCTGTACAGGCTGGCTACTTGTCTAAATGCCTTAGTGTGGTGACTGAGGGTCTGCACCACAATTGACCAAATTGAAATGTGAATTTGAATTTGAATGTGAACAGAACAATGTTCAATGAGACTCTGAAAATAACTCTTTACATGCATAGATTTTCAATTACAATCCAACTTTAACACTCTTCATGTTGCAACACACATAATCTACTTTTGAAGAGACAGATTTACACAGATACTATACATACAGTACATACAGGTAAACCAAACCCTGTTCTAGACAGTATGGCCAAAGGCTGATAGCTTAGCTAGCTTGCTAGTAGCTAGCTATTGTAACTCGGTGGAGTTAATGTTACGTCTTATTTCCCCTGTGGTGAGTGTGTGTGTAACGGAGGTCCTCTTAATCTCCGTTACGTTACAGGACTTTGGAATATGTTCATGTATATGTCAGGGGACACACAGTTATACATGGTATATATTGCACATGATAAATAAGTAGGAGACAAGTAATGGATTATAATTATAGTCTTTATTATCTGTTGGCATGTATGTGTGTTCCAGACATCGGGGGAGGGGTCACCTGTGAAAGACAAACAGAGTTAGAATAGTTATGCTATGGGCTCTAAGAATATAAATGTTATTGCTATGTTTCTCACAACTTACCTGTCCTTTCCTGTCTCCTACTCCCAGGGTGCAGTATTAAAAGAGTTCCCAAGGAAACAACAGCTGCTTTTATAGTTCCGGGAGGGTTCCATCAGATAGGACTGTGCCAGGGGTGGGGAAAATGTTATATAGTTATGTTTGTGGGTTATTGTGGGGTTTGGGGATGGTAGTTAATTTAGATCAGTTAAGTGATGTCATATTGTGGTTTTCATAGTAGGTATATTGCTGGGTTTGGTATGCGGGGGGTTTTATGGGAAATTATTTAGATAGAGCAACCCTGTAGTTGGTAGCACCTGAGGGTGGGGAGTATAAAATGCTGCTTTCTATGCCAGTCTGTAAGTAGGGCGGGTCAGAGTAACATGTGCCCAGAGGACATGGTTTTATTGTTAGAATTTTTATTATGGACACTAACTTTTTGGAATAAAGGCCCACCAAGTGGCATTTAATATATTTCCTGCCTCTGCCTCCTCACTTCTGGTCATGACCGCTCGGTCAATCTAACAGTGTGTAGAGCTAAGGTGGATCAGGATTGGTGAACCAATCTGACTGCTGTCCAATCATGGTCTGGTTGGCCTTTTAAAAGCAGGAAGTTGTCATTCAACAACAGATTGTTTGCAGATTCTGCACAGGCGTGTAGAGTGTGATCCAGCGTCACCCATGGTACGTTTTAATAGTTATATGTAGCTATTGCTACTCTTCAATGGGGCTAACAATGTAGTATACATGTATACTGGGTAGCTTGTGGAGCAGAATTCTGCCATTAAGGTGCGTTCCACTCTGCTCGCCCTGTGGTAAGGATGTTTTTATTACGTGCACGTAATGTCTGTGGGTTCTTTTGAAGTGTCAATGTTTTAACCTATTTAATACAGTTACAGTAGATTGTTTTGTATTTATGGTGTAGTCGTAATGTATTAAACCACCGTTTTGAATAATATTGGTCCCTTTTTGTGTGCTGTGGCTTACCTGCTCTTGACGATGCATGGAGAGATGTGCTCAATAACCAGTCATATTGTAGCCTATAGCAGTGACATAATCTGTATTATGTTTTATGTGAAATAAAATGTAAACTTTTACAACTTCACTTAGCTTCCCAACCTAGGCTTTAAAGCTCTGTAAAACAAACCTCCTTTTAAAGTTAAAGCCTTGACTGGTTGTGTTGGTGCAATTCTAACTGGCGTAGTCAGCAGTGTTTTTATGTATAACCCCTATTTTGGCCAGGGTTTGATTGATTGAATGTATACTTTATTAACAGTTTGCAAAGACAAGCAAAGGGAAGTACTGTTCAATACAAGGTCTGTGAAGATGGTTTTAAACCCTTGGTACTCAATTCATCGAAACATTTAATGACAGACAAATACAATAGTATGCAAAAACATCAAAACGAGTAGAAATTGAAGTTAGTTATAGTAAGATTGATGATAGCTAACTTAGTTAGTTGGCAGAAGATAATATGAACCAGCCAATAGCTGTTCCAAGGCTATTGGCTATTTTCATAATTCTCATAAGGAGAATGGTGTCAGCATGGGGTATTACAGTGGTTCCCAAACCTTTTAGCTTGAGACCCAGAAGAGAAAGCTGGAGATTTAGCCTTATTTTCTTTTAGTAGTAAAAAAGTAACAATTTTAAAATACAGGAATTATATATAAATAAATATAAAAGTAGAAAAGGGTCTGTTTCCCACTGTTTGGTAAACACTGCTGTAGCAAGTCAACAGCCAGTTTGGAGTGTTTAGTGTAAGTTGGAGGAAACAAATCTCTCCAAATGATCACTGCTGGGAATATGTTCAACATCATAATGAACCCCTGGCTCACAAGAATATGCATCAGTTGGTTGACAGGAAGCACTGGTCTTATCTACTTGGCTCAAAAAACATCCAGGAAGGTTAGTCAGAAAAAAAGACGCTTCAATAGAACTGATAATGAGATGTGCGGGATATTACCTTACATCCTTCTCTTATCCTACCATAAATCAAGCTACTGTATATAAGCCCTTGTTATTGGAGAAATATTCCATACCAAACAACTGCACACTTTAATCAAACCTTCATTACCTTTAAGATGATAGGTCACAGTCGGTGTTGCCAGATTCTGCGAGAGAAATAAGCAACCAGGTCTATGAAAACAAGCACAAAAGAAGCGACTAGGCTAAATGAGCACTTTAAACCTAATATGCATTGGATATTTGAAAATAGCCAATCTACAAGCTCACAACGTGTCCACGTTGTGAGCTTGTAGATCTGTTATTTTCAACCCCCCAAATCTTTTTAAAAGTGACACATTTTTAAGGATGATATTTGTCACTGTACGTACTCCTACAGGCTGGGGCGGCACCTGTCAGCGGGGAGTGTTGAGCGGGAGGAGTTGGACGAAGGCTCTACTACGTCCTCCTGGTAGGGGCTCCTCACTGGTAGGTGAGTCAGTAGGATACGACACAGAAATGTGTGTGGGGTGGAATTAATTGGTATTACAACTAAGTTGGGGAGAAAAAGGGGTAAAAAGTAATTGGCTACTCGAGAAAAAAAAGAACCACTGGTTTAAACAACATTAGGAAACAAGGCCAAATAAGCAACTAGAAACAAGCAACCCTCAAGTACCAATATTTACAAGCAGAAAAACAAGCCCTTAAAAAGTCGCTTATAATAAGCAGATCTGGCAACAATGTTCACCAGTAACCAGTGTAATGATACATATGTACATGTAAACACACCACATGAGAAGAAATTCCCCATTCCTCATGAAAATCCCCCATAAAACCTCCACCTTCCCTAACCCTGTAATTCCAATACAATCCCATCAAGCCATGATGAGGGCTTTGATGTCACTCTATTCCATACTCGGCCAACACACTGTGTATAATTGCCTACTTTCACACACCTCAGAATAACGCTTATTTTACACACAAATAAAGTATTCCCAATATGCTCTGTGTGTGTGTGTGTGTGTGTGTGTGTGTATTTATGTACAGTATGTGTGTGTGCGTGAGTGCGTGTGTGCGTGCGTGCGTGCGTGCGTGCGTGTTTGTGTTCTGGCCATATCTACCGTCATGCACCTGCCTGGTCTGAATATGGTCTGTATTTTCTAGGGCTGCATACCTTGTATATCATATTGAGATTAATTTAATCATGTATAAGTAACCCGTTTATAGGTATTTAAAGTCCTTCTAGTAATTCTTTTTTGAAAATTGAACGGATTTGTTCCTTACATGCTAATTAACTTCAGTCCCGCACAACAGGGACTGAAACGACACTCACACCATAACATGCTGTGTAAACCCACGCACACACGCAGCACACACTCGCACACGCACACACGCACGTTCGCAAGTGCGCACACCAAATGGAGCAAAAAAGACCACAGCTAGCGGTTTAAAACAAAAAATGGCCCAATAAACACCCAATGCTGGATTTGGGTTGCCAGGCAACAAACAGCTGTGCTATTTGCCTTCAGACTGGTTAATTAGTTCAGGCATGGGTCGTTCGCTGTCTCTTTTGAGACAGTTTGTTTGTCCCTAAGCCGCTCTCTTCAAGGCCATATGCCTCTCCATTTTACTGCAGCTAATTGTCTGTGTATTGCCCACTCTCATTAGATCTCCCTATATATCCTATACCTCCATGACTCTCTCATCATCATCATTGCTGTTCCCCCTATTTTTTCTCTCTCTTTACTTGTACTTGAATACAATTGACCACCAGACGTGGCATATACAGTATTATTTGTTTCAACACAGCAAGCTCTTATATGCTGTTACTCTGTCTACCTTATATGTCTCTTACAGGGTAATAAGAAGTCAAGTTTAGTCAAGTCAAACCCCAACCAACCTGAATCACAAGTACACACACACACACACACACACACACACACACACACACACACACACACACACACACTTCTGATGTACATTGATAATATGCCGTAGCGCTGATATGCAAACGCTGGTAAGCTAATTAAATCTGCCAAAGCTGTGTGTCTTGTGTGTGTGTGTGTGTGTGTGTGTGTGTGTGTGTGTGTGTGTGTGTGTGTGTGTGTGTGTGTGTGTGTGTGTGTGTGTGTGTGTGTGTGTGTGTGTGTGTGCGTTCGTGCGCACGTGGGTGCGTGCGTGCGAGCGATTGATGTACTTTTTTAATTAAGCCAGTTAACGCCCCTGGGACAGTATTATTACAGAGGTGACAGAAACCGCCCGGGCAGTGGCTAAACATACAGACACAAACACACCATTTTAATGTACCCTGTCACACAGCATGTGTATGTGTGTTGGAGGGTGTGATAATGGCTTCAGGTGTCACACCATATCGTCCGACCCTTTATTGGACCCTGACTGGAATGAGTAATTAACTTCCCGCCGCGAACATGTTTGTTCCTCCACTGATGTCATAAAGGCAGATATCAGAGCTATGAGATGGTCAGACTTTACTTTTCCATGCTGCGGGGAAGGGAGAGGAATGTGAGTGTGTGTGTGTGTGTGTGTGTGTGTGTGTGTGTGTGTGTGTGTGTGTGTGTGCGCTCGCACGCGTGCGTGCGCATTCTGCTTGCACTGCTCCAATATGAATGGTTGGCACAACCAATTCATCTAATCAGCCCAAAAGTCGCAGCTGAGGAAATCAATCAATTAATTTAATTCCATTTTTAGGAGAGCAGTACAGTAGCTCCCACCATTGCATGACTACAACTCCTGGCATTGCAGTGAATGGCACAAACCATGTAATCTTAACAGAAATGCCTATATAAATAATCTAATAAAACTTCTATCTCCCATGCATGGGGATTATGTTGTGTTTGGAGAGTTCTCTGCTCTGGTCAATAAATTATGTTTAGTCAAATGTGTGTTTGTGTATTGTATGAATAGATTGTTTTTTCTGTCCCAGTAAAATACATTTCTCCCGCCCCTCCAAATGATCCAGAATGCTGCAGAACGTTTGGTCTTCAACCAGCCACATGCTTCCCCCCTTCTCCACTCCCTCCATTGGCTCCCAGTTACTGCCAGCACAGAGTACAAAACACTGTCACTGATGTTGACATTCAAAGCAACCAAAGGTGTGGCACCCCCATATCTTCAAAACCTGATCCGACCCTACAACCCCTCCTGCTCACTCAGATCGGCTAACACAGGGAAGCTGTCAGCCTTCCCTAAAACATCCGGGACAACATTCCACATGCCTCACTCATCTCCCTTAATTCTGGCCCCCAGACTGTGGAACGAACTCCTCATTGCAATTAAAACTGAAGACACTCCCAATTTTCCACTGTAATCTGAAAACTCACCTCTTCAGACTCCATGTAGTCCGTTATGTAGCACTTGCCCTAGCCTTGATGATCTTGCAGGCTTATTCAAAGGCTAAAATGTAATAGCATGTTACTGTATGTAGACAGATGCCAGGTTTATCTGTAGACCTGGCATCCTTCAGTGCAGGGGTCTTCAACGTGTTTCCGCCCAAGGACCCCTTAGCTGAGAAAGAGATGAAGCAGGGACCCCCCCAGTACATATCGTATAGAATTCTATGAAAAATAAAACTTTTTCATAGATTTCATTTTCATAGACAGCTTCATAGACTTGTTTGACAGCACTATCATGATGGATTCATGTTGATGCACAGTATTTTCAGACATTTAACCAACCCTAAATACTTAGTAAACTTGACTTTTCACTCTGTACTTTGTCTTCTTTTTTCCCCTATCCACCGAATCTCTTTACTGAAAATAGCCAATCTACAAGCTCACAAGCGTGAGGCGTTGTGAGCTTGTAAATCTGCTATTTTTGGCTAAAGTTCTCCTCAGAATAGGAATGCTAGGGTTAAAGTGGTTAATGTAAAAAGATTATCCTATCACACAAAGATTTGGCGGCCCCCCTGTAGTAACTCTGAGGACCCCCTAGGAGTCCCGGACCCCCAGTTGAAGACCCCTGCTTTAGTGTGTAAAGAATGTACAGATTATAATTTTTTTTAATATTATACTGTAAATATAAATTGTAAATTGCATTTTGTGTGTGGAGGCTGTGTTTCTGACTGTTTGTCTAAATGTGAGACTGTGTAGGCCAATGGACACAGTAAAATCCTCCATGTTCATTTATCCATTTGTTACTCTAAGCGTATATACAAATCTAACCAAATGGACCCTTTGGTTACATACACTCTCAGGCTTAACTCAACACTTATGGGATTTTATGTGCGCTCCCAAGGCCGGTGCTCTAGTAATTATCCGAGCCATCTGTGTGTCAGAGGGTGGCAGCCATGCCCTCTCTGCCTCTGAGCTAGAAAGCTACTGAACTACAAAGTAAAGTATTCTATTAACACTCACAAACACACTCACACAAATATCCTCACAAGTGAGTCACCAGAGTCAAAGTCAACACCAGACATACCACAAAGTTGGCAAAGGTTAGACAGAGATTATTTATTTCTTCTTTTTTTCAGCGTAACCAGATAATCTGAGATTGAACATTCAGGACAATTAAGAGCATGTCACGACGGACGAACAAACTGACCGACTGGCATATTCATACATTTATAGCTAACATTTCTACTAAACAATATCCTGCTGTTGTTGCTGCTTCTGTTTTTTGCTGATGTGTCAATATTATTCTGCTATGACATACTAGTGAAGATTTTGGTTACGCCTACAAGATGTTAGTAACTTGCACTCATGTGCTGGAAAGGCAATTGTCATGCCCTGACAACAGTTTATTGTTCAAGCTTACAATCTGAAAGTTGCTCATCTATAATGAACACAATTAATATGGAATGAACATACTGTACAAATAAATAGTCCTAGGTTGAAGGAGGAGTAGATCGTAGACCGGGAACCTTCTAATTCACCAGACAACCACGTGAGTCACTGCCACCACGGTATACTCAACTGTAAAACTACATGTGGCTGCATCTTTTGGTGTAGGTGGGAGCATTGAAGTACTTTGTTGACTGGCCAATTCTATGTGTGCCATCTGCATCCTTTCAAACCACAACATTTGTCATTGTTGTTTGTTTGCACAATAACTGCTTCTTTTTTTACACACTGCAATGCTCTCATGGAATGCGGTTTGGTACTTGTCCATGGGTCAAACGGAAGTGCTTCTAGCATGTACCGCCTACAAGCCTGTAGGGGTCTCTCTCTCGTCCCTCGTCATTCTTTCCATTTCGTTTAGCACTCACCCTCAACTCACTCTCTTTTTCCCTGTCTCCCTGTGCCCCGTATCTTTCTCTGTCTCTCTCTCTGTCTGTCTGTCAGTCTCTGTCTGTCAGTCACTCTCTCTCTCTCTCTCTCTCTCTCTCTCTCTCTCTCTCTGTCTCTGTCTCTGTCTCTGTCTCTCTCTCTCTGTCGCTCTCTCTCCAATTCACTCTATTGATTCCAACAGAGGCACAGAGAGGAGAAAGAGAGAGGAGTTGAGGGTGCGTGCTAAAACGAAATGGCGAGAGTCAGAAAATGATGAGAGTCTGAGAATGTTGATACCAGAGAAGAATGAGGGAGGAAGGTGCAAAGAAGTGGGGACCTTAGAGAAGAAGTGAGCGGGACAATAGAGGAAAGAAGATAAAGGACAGAGAGATAATGAGAGAATGAGGGTGATGATATAGGAGACAGAGGTGGAGAGATGAGACAAGCTGTGACTAACCAGTGACATAGCCTGTTCTCTTTAGACTCTCTGCTTCTTACTTGGTTCCATGTGGGATTTCAAAATTACATCTCACTTTGCTACAACAAAGAATGTTCAGTACGTTGATTAAAAAAGACGCTTTTTATGGTATGGCGAGCCATATAGAAGATCTGTCTGCTTGTGTGTCTGTCTGTCTGTCATGTCCGAGGCAAATCTCCTAATCTGCTGCACTGCCACATGTAGTCTGAGCTCTATATTGGACCCATGCCGTTTCCATGTGGATCCCGAGATCCAAAGTTTTTGATAGGCTGAGGGAAGAACATGCAAGACTTTTGGACATTAGACTTTTAGACTAGAGTCTAAAAGCACTGCCAGCAGCCCCTATAGACTCTATGCTGCTCCTTACACCCAACAGGATATTAGCTGAAGGGTGGTGCTGTAGAGGGAAAAGCCACAAATCCATAAGGTCCATCCTGGAATCTGCCTATTAGATTATGAGATATCGTGTGTGAAAAAAGCTTATATTTTTGCCTTAGAGTGGCACTATAGAGGAAAGGTCTGTTTCATGGCAATCTAACCATTCGATTTTGAGATGTGGCCTAAGGGTAACACTAGAGAAAAGGCCATGGGGTCACCAGAATAAATAGGGGGCAGAGGATCCAGAGAGTAGCCCTGCTACCAGATGCCAGTTTGAATGGGATTCAGGCAGAGAGTATATGAATTTATGGGATACAGAGAACCCTGCTAGATTACAGTTTGTGGAGCCAGAGAGAGAGAGATGTTAAGTTACAGACAGTAAGGAGCAGGCAGTAAAGGATTCAGGAGGGCTAATGGGGAACTGAGGAAAGGAACTGTGGATATCATCAAAAGTCTTCTCAAGTACATGACATGAGATTAGAGTATGTGACGGGCGATTGTGGAGAGAGAAGACAATTTCCCTCGGGTTCGAAGTAGAGAATTGGATTTTATGGAGTGGCAGGGGGGACATTAACCATTAGAGCTCTGGATCAACCAAGTGGCAGACCGCTTCCTCAGCTGCTCAAAATACACGCGCGCGCGAGCGCACACACACACACACACACACACACACACACACACACACACACACACACACACACACACACACACACACACACACACACACACACACACACACACACACAGGTTAATCTTAGGCTTGTTTTAAATGCAAGCAAAACAAAATTCACGTTCTTCACTAGGGCTGGAATCACTGATCTGGACAATGCATCTATAACATCTGCAAGTGCTTCTACAATTGAATATCTGAATATACTGTGCATACTCTCATTAAAATTTCATGTCCAAACTGTTATTTCATGTCCAAAATGTTATCTCCAAACTGAGGCAAAAATGCAGGGGAAAAAAGTATTATTGAAGCCAATTTCGATTGCTGCTCCATCAATTTTAAAGCGCCTTGACACTCACACTGTACCATGCCCTAAGATGGGTCACTGGTGATATGGGTTATGGCACCCATCTTTGTGCATTTTATGAGAATGCATGTTTATCCTCTCTGACAGAGTGAAGTGACGTGATGAACATTGGTATTTGTTTATTTCTAAAGCCATTGCAGGAATGCTCCCTCCTTAAATTTGTTTAATGTTGACTCTGAACCTTAGTTGTCCCTATTCCAGACCCGGTCGAGTGACTTTTTAATGCTCAAGGTTCCTTGTGCTCACTGAGCTAGGCAAGGCAGCATTCTCTGTCAGTGCCCCATCGGCCTGGAATGAGCCTCAGAAATCTTTAAAAATCAGTTGGCTTCCTACCATCATTAGGTCAGTTCAGGGTAATGATGGTAATTCGAGATTGTAACTGTTTTAATCAATTTATTTTGGATCTTAGTTGAGCTGTTTTAGATATAGTTTTTAAGTGTTTTGTTGCAATTACTGATTTGTGCTTTCTTTACAATTATTGTTATTTATTGGTGACTATACTATTTAAAGTACTGTGTTTTTATTGTATTGTTACACTACTGCAACTCCATTGAAAATGAGGCCTTATGAGGAGTTAAAATAAAGGTTATGATGATGATAATGACAACACACCCACAGCAAAGCCTTCTAAGTGATTACATATTTTAGTTTTGCAAAGTCACTTTAATTATTACAGTAAATGACAGTGTTGTTGGCTTTGTCTGTGGCTGATAACTTTTCAGTTTACTTTGTCAGCATTTGTGGCAAATAAACAACAATACACTAGAACTTTGCCATTGACAGAGTGACTAAATGTTAACATTGTTTTCACCATCACTGGCCGATTAGTTCCAGTCACTGGTTTTGAACAAAGCCATGTTAAGTTATTTATGCAGCATTACTCCGACGGTCTCCATCACCCAGCCACCCATTATCGCAATAAATGGTTGTTTGAATCCAAATTACTGGCCTGTCAAATGTCATTAGAACTGCTCATTCCCTGCTGTTAACAGCCATTATCCAACTGTCCCCATCACCACTTAATTTACTTTATTTGTTCCATGGCAGCTGATACTGTTAGTCTATTCAACATTTCTGTATGCAATCTACATTTACATTGATTATAGGAGTAATTGTCTGGTTTTTCAGACTTCTAAACACCAGTGTCTGTGTAATAAAATTTGTTTTGAAACCAGCGCTGTGACAAGGACAAGAAATATGGCGAGATTAATACATTGATTTTAGACTGTCACGCAAAATGTTATGTGTTGTGAGCTTGTAGATCGGCTGTGTTTTGCCATTTTTGAAAATTAATTATTTTCATAAATAGTGAGTGGCTGACGTAGAGGGCTAGATGGAAGCGGAGAGAGTAGGAGCTGAGGCTGAGTCATAACTGCTGCATGACAGCATGGTGGCGGAGCTGGTGACATCCAGATGTGTTAAAACTCATTGCCTGCTAACAACCCACCATGACAAGGCCCTAGGGAAAGCCTGACAAATGGTTCAGTGGTAGGTACTGTAGGGCTGTCACGATCACGACATTTTAGTTGACGATTAATTGTCATACAAATAATTGCGATTAATGATGTTATTAATTATGTTTTTGGCCATGAACATTGGAATATATGTATACAAATTACATTTCTGTTTGCCTTTTAAGCTTTGTAAACAACAATTACCCAGGGCAGAGATGACAAATCCTATATTAAAATTGGCTAATGGGAGGGCCACTTCACACAGACATAACTATAAACAAACCGGATACGCCCATATACTGTATAGGCAGGACCACGGCCACGTCACAATGACTCAGACCTAACCATAAACAAACCTGATATGCCCATATATAGACAGGACCAGGGCCACGTCACTATGACTCAGACATAACCATAAACAAACAAACCCAATACGACCATATATAGGCATATGGAGATCCGGTTGTCCAGAGCCACAGATCCGACCACTATGCCTACAATGTTCATGTGCATATATGGGACTGACCGACTTCAAACTCTGTGTGCACATCAGCAAGGACTGAAGGGAGTGCGGTGCCTGCTGCCGAGTAGTTCGGATATGCGGTTGTCCAGAACCGCCGATCCGACCAATGTTCAAGGGTCTGCTATGAGAAAAGTCACACCCCAGGGGCCATTGCTCCAATTCACACAAAACTTGACACAAACACTGTCTATAAATATCAGGCACACAAAAGTGTATCTGTGCATGTCTGTTTTAATGACTGTGTCTGCGACGGACAGTGTCTGTATGCTGACAGGAAACTATTAGTGCTTCCTTTAATTAATAAGTCACTGTTATCAGCTAGGAGAGACAGGGAGAGTCCAGGAACAAAGAAAGAAACAACTATGAGAGAGAGAGAGAGAGAGAGAGAGAGAGAGAGAGAGAGAGAGAGAGAGAGAGAGAGAGAGAGAGAGAGAGAGAGAGAGAGAGAGAGAGAGAGAGAGAGAGAGAGAGAGAGAGAGAGAGAGAGAGAGAGAGAGAGAGAGAGAGAGAGAGAGAGAGAGAGAGAGAGAGAGAGAGAGGTGCACAATAGGTTGTGTAGCCTGTCATGTGTTTTTTTCTCTCTTTTGGCTTATTGTCATTTGAAACAATCTTTTTTGTCTGTTCCCTCCAATCAAAGACAAATTTTGTGTTTGATCAGGACAGACATATACTGTGCCACAAAGCCATGCATACTGTATGAAGATTATATTTTATTACTATTTTTGGTACCATCAAAGTGTTTCATTATTATGTTAACTTGATTGTTAACGTATTGAACATTTAGTAATTCATAAAACAGCCCATAATGCATGGCAGGGTATTGTAATGGGTCTCTATTAGTCAAATAGATTGAGAAAAAAATAATAGATAGAACTTGGAGGGAATGATCAGTAGGCTGCCCTGAAGAGATTATCAACTTTTGCATCTAAAAGTCGAAAGGTCAACGACAATCAAGGTCAAGGTTAAAATTGAGAATGGTTTGGCAGAATGTCAGAAAAAAAAGAGTTTGAAATGATCAGTAAGCTATCCTGAAGAGATGATAAACTTTTGGTTGAACAAGGTCAAAGGTCAGAATTATATAATCAGTCATATCTCAGGAACAGAAAGACATAGGCTATTGGTGAAAGAAGGGATTGCATCTCCAGGTGAATTTTTTCGACATATTATATTGACACGCACACATGGTAGTTTCACTGCATTCTTTCATAACAATGTTGCAATTTGATTGCCTGCATTCAAGTGTTATGAGGTATATTGTTTTCAATGACCTTGAGACCTCCCACCTCAAGAACCCGCATGTCCGGGGGAAATAAATAACTAGAAAGATATTAAAGAATGGCATATAATTGCGTTTCAGACTGCACTGATATGTGCTCTCTGATTGTGTATGAATTGAGTAAGACCCAAGTGTGTGTTAAGTGTGCACTCAAACAATTTCTCTTGCACATACAATCAGAGAGCAACTGTCACACATACAAACACAAGCTAGGTTTTCTACGTGACTTGTGTATCATGTGTAAATGGACTGCCTTTATATAACTTTACCAACCCCAGTTGGGTTAAGTGTCACTTCGGGGACACTTCGATACGCCAGGGGTTCTCAACCTGTGGGTTGGGACCCCCAGGGGGATCCCCATATGATTTTGGGGGGGTCCCGAGATGACAGTGAAATGACAATTTTAAAGATCTGGTGCCATGTTTTTGCACTTTTTCTGTTTTTCATGTGTCTATGAGGTTGATAGAACTTCATTAGACTCCATGCTGGGGTTATTATGGGATATGGTGTCTTCTCTGACTATTTTGAGTTTCTTCCTGGAGGCTGATTCCTTGAGAGTCAAACATGCCAATCCAAAAACAGCGATATAATGATGCAGTAGAAATATACCCTCCCCCTCATTATCATAACAGAACAGCTGTGGACTTGGCTAAGAAAAACCACATGTAGCAACGTAGCAGCAATAGAGGGGGGAGGGGGCGTGGGGCAAAGTAAACACTGTCTCACAGGGAGAGAGAGAGAGAGACAGAACGCAGTAAAACTCACCACTGTCTGCAACAGATGATTGAAAGATCAGTACTTCCATATTGCATGGTGTTCACGTTGGTAAAAAGGTTAATATGAGCGATGCAATAACGTAATCCATTCATTAATGTCCCCAGCTAGCGAGTAGGGTAGCAACAAGTAGCCAGTGAATAAATATCAGACTTCCTGTAGTGGCTTCTCAAAATAAGACTCACTGAATAGTAGAAAGTGTGTACTATGGTTGCTCAATACAGGTTTTAATTTGAAGTTCATACTGGTAAGTTCCTTTCTTTCTCTTACTTAAAATCGGCAAAGAAAGGCCGTCCTTTCATGAGGAGGAGGAGGGACTAGGACAGGTGGGTGGTCTTGTAGGAGGAGGCGGAGGGACTGATTCAGGTGGGAGGTGCTAAGGTGAGAACTTAATGAACTGGAGGCGTGTCCACATGAAAACATAATTTGAACAATTTCTGTACATTATTTTGAAAAACATCTTCCTCCTAGTATAATCATAATACCTGATGATCATGTTTTTTGTGGGGGAAAAAATCACTGAAAATCACGGCACCCCATCTTTAGTTTAAGGACCTTTGAGACCTTTTTAATACCTCAAAAAGAAAGAAAAGAAAAAGACCGTTATTGCATCAAAAGTAATCAACAAACTATACTATAAAACTGGTAAAACATTGGCCAAATTGTCAAATAATCTAAGAAAGATGCAAATATTGTGAAAATAGCCGATCTACCAGCTCACAATTTTCACAATATTTATCTGCGGAACCGAAAATGTAATGCCTCAACGCCTACAATTCCAAGTGCTTATCGGGGTGGGGGTCCCCAGTTCAAATATGATTATTTGGGGGGGTTGTGGCCTGAAAATGTTGAGAACCACTGAAATACGCAGCCATGAGACAGGGATCCAACAGAAAACCTTTCAATTCCAAGACGGCCGCTCTACCTCCTGAGCCACTGCCGCACCTCCAAAGCACACACATGGTGAGCTTTAATCGGAGTGTGTCTAGTTGACTGAAAGTCGCTGCAGGGCGATGTTACACCTGAATGACAGCTAGATCATCAAGGACAGAGAACACATCCTATCCCTGTAAACCACACATCTGGTTTCTCTCTGTGTCTGAGCCTCCAGGAACCCTTGAACTCTTTGTTCCTCTGACTGACACTGCAGATTAATGTCCATCCATCTATCTGTGTGTGTGTGTGTGTGTGTGTGTGTGTGTGTGTGTGTGTGTGTGTGTGTGTGTGTGTGTGTGTGTGTGTGTGTGTGTGTGTGATTGTGTGATTGTGTGTCGTGGTTGTGTTTAATTGTTTGTGTTTGGTATTGTATTACGTATGACACCCAGAAACACACATTTTCATCAGTTCCATCAGCACATAATATTGTATTGCTATTCAATACTATTGTATACCAACTGGAACTAATACACAATATCTCCCGGCCTCACCACAAACTGTATTAGTGTATGTGTGCTTTAGTGTGGAATGGATGTGTTTGAGTTTATAAATGATGATGAGCCAAAGCACAGCAATCAGAATAGCCTCTTTTGCAGTAATTGTTTTCAGCTAATGAAAGACATTATATCACTT
Source organism: Gymnoscopelus microlampas (assembly GCF_963454915.1). Taxonomy (NCBI): domain Eukaryota; kingdom Metazoa; phylum Chordata; class Actinopteri; order Myctophiformes; family Myctophidae; genus Gymnoscopelus; species Gymnoscopelus microlampas. The sequence goes on along the minus strand of NC_139942.1, from coordinate 28,907,647 downwards.
GGTGGATGTGGATGCAAAATGCCTTGCAGTATGACCAGTCGATTCAATATAATCTTTTTATGGGTGACTAGTACAGTGGGAATAAATAAATCGTTGTTGCTTGCGGAATCCGTGCCGAGTTCTTCCCATCGAGTGGATCCTGCTCAGACCACATTATGAATTTATTTAACAGAAATGCAGGTAACATTTATAGTACAAATATATGAGGAACCTTCGTGGCATGGTTAATAATGTTCTGGCATTTGCAGACACTTGAAACTTGTTTGATGCGTAATCCAACAAAGTCAACTTTATTTGTCATTATCATTATGTTTTAAATGTGTTGTAAAGTGTGTATTGAAAAGACTTTCCAAAAACTGTCCCCGGAGAAAAGATTAATTCCCGGACATTGACTTGATTACTCAGGTAAGTTTGCTAGCATTTTAGTAACTTTGGAGTAAATAAAGCAATTAATGGTAAAAAAAAAAAAAAAAGTCTGTGATACAGTATATGCCCGAAGCTGTGAGTAGACAATGAAATGTATTGACACTGCCTGGTGTTGTTCTTTATAGGTGGTTGCATGTGAAATGGTTTGACAGTCTTACCTGAGTGAGTGATAATGGACATTCCTATATTTAATGCCTTCTGAGACCATAAAAACACTCAGGAATAATGGATGCACTCAATTAACAGGAAAACATCACATAGGAGTTGAGTCCACACAGAAACAGCTTTCACATCAGCCCAGTGTAGAATGTCTCAAGAAGCCATAAACATGACAAGTCAGACTGTTCATTGCCTTCATTTCTGCCTTCCACGACCGCTAGCTGACCCTGGCCAAACACAAATGCTTTACAGTGCATATAGGAAAACCTAAGGCATCTGATTCTGCACAAAGCCAGTAAGACAGCAGACAGGTTATTATGGGCATAATGTTTGCTTAGAGAAATTGGGGGCTTTCAGTTCCTGTGGGAATTACATCAGTTCCTGTGGGAATGACATTGTAGCCACAGTATAGTGTATGTAAACATGTAACAATTTAGAGTACTTTAATCTCCAGTTAATTGAATACTGTACTTCAGTCTTCAGTCACCTTCAGCATTTTGTGGTCTGCCAGTTCTGTGTTGTTGCATTCAGCTTGCCTTGTAATTGCCAATACACCAACCCTGCGTACTTTTACATACATTGCTCAATGTACAGACACAACACACAACGAAAAAGAAAATGACACTAACTTAAAAGATAAGCTAAATTATGTTGTACATTACATGTTAAATGTAATTATGACCACATTAGCCTAATCATTATTAATGCTTACATATATAAACATATTTTGTCATTTATTTGCAAACCTTATAGTCTGTATAAAGTACAATACAAAACGGTTGTAGTTATACAGCACACATGGGCAACATACGGCCTGGGGCGGACTCAGCCCTTTGACCATCTCAATCCGGCCCTCGGAGTCCTCAAAGAAAAACTAAATGAAAACCCCCAAAATCTACATCTTAAAAGGCAGCATTGTGTTAATGGTTTTACCATTAACATACATACCTGCATTCCATTTTCCATCTGTATCTACTCAAATGTTAAATGTTTATAATGTAACAATGAAACAGTCTGCCATGGATGGATATTTATAACATAATGCAATGGGTCATATTTTGCACGGCGTATGTCTTATGACCAATCTTATTGGGCTTCTTTTTTTCTTTTTTTGTACATTGTAAATAATGAAAATACAGTAGCTGATGGATAGTGACCGTATTGTAAAGTAGTCTATCGTGTCTATCAAATTAATACAGTTTTAACACAATTCAGCACAATGTGTTTCAGGTTTCAATTAAAAAATCCAATGTGTGGCCCCTCACTCCCTTTATCGAAGTCAGTATGGCCCACTGGAAAAAAAATACTGCCCACCACTGCTATACAGTATGCCTCCCCCACCATTTGCAGTCTTTTCCTACACAAATAAATACCAAACAACCAAATAACCCACCAAAGATTAGTTTGCCTATATGAAAAGTGCTACAAAAACAGTCATATTTGACTAACTTGGTTCTAATAAAACTCCAAACTCTAATTGTGCATAGAAAAGCTTCAATCACACTGCCCATTTACTTTAACACTCTAAACTTCCCCAGCTAATCCGTCTACCTTGTTTATATAATGCTGTTGCCTCAAACAAAGCATGATTAGGAAGTCATTGGTGTTTCATTGCAAAATATGAAACCAAACAGTGATGATCTATTAGAATTCATTTTCTCCCTCCAGACGCTCATTCAATAAGGCACAATGGCTAGTGCAAACAGTGATTATACGACTGCTGATTGGTTCATTTATACACTGTAATACAATAAAATAATTGCTTCATTTTCTTCTGGATTCTTAATAGGACTGGTTGTTAAAGATCCCTAAATATTCAGCACAACAATTGAATGGGGTTGGAGATGTCCTCTTGGCTGGGGTGGAATTTGGCAATAATCACGTGGTGCCGCCAGTACGACACATCTTCAGTTGTGTTCCCTGACCTCATTGGGTGTTTCGGCCATTTATCACAAGACACCCTCTGCAGAGGTCGGCCCACCACAGGCCCACCTGGGTGTGTGTCGCATGGTGGCACCAGGTGGTAATTTGAAAGCCCATAATGCCTCCCTACGTTTCAGCCACAGTGACTGCTCTGTTCTGCTGCAGTGGCAAGTTCTTTGATTGCCTTCCGTTGGGCCTATCCTCTGATCCCTACTTCCTT
>NC_139942.1:28734919-28902419 GCF_963454915.1 Gymnoscopelus microlampas | reverse complement strand
CCCATCCTTTTTACTTCCAAGTTTCCAAGACTGGCTAGCAAAATATTTTCAAAAAATGTTCTGATTCAGCTTCAACTTTACAAGACAAATGTTTACCTGTGTATCTGTCTGTCCGTGTGTCTGTTTTTCAGAATCTCGCAAACCACTGGACAGATCAGCGTCAAATTTCAATTTCTACAATAGGTTTTATAGTTTGGGAAATATTATAATACTTACATTTTCTACTGGAAGTCAATGGGGCTCTAATCAGGCTGAATCCTTGCCCAGATTTTGAGTCATACGTCATAGATCGATCATAAACAGCTGATGTCATAGATGACTGACGTGACACACATTGCAGTCACGCCAATCCACATGATTATTTTTTCTCATGAAATCACAGAGGGTTTTATTAATGGTCCATGGTTACCATTAATAAAACCTGATGTAGAGACATGTTTACATCATGTCCCACCGACATATCAAGCTCATTTTGGCTGTAGTATTCGTTCTCTTACGTGTATTGCCGTGTATGATGTACCCTGGAGCCTACCCTGCAGACGTCCCTGGATAGGTGCTACACCAGAATGCTGTGTGCAGTTTTAGCATCAACCAGAATGAGCACATTACAAACAAGCATCTGTATGGCGGGGTACAAAGGGTGAGTGAGAAACTAGCAGCAGAATGAGGCTGACTGGTCACTCCTGCATGTACACCAGGAGCTCCCACATAGCAAACTGGTTCTGTGGGATCCAACACACAGGCAATCGATCATGAGGGTGTCCCACACTAACGTAAGTGGACCTACTAAAGAAAGATGCAGGGCAGAAAGTAAAGGCCACCTTTGCAAAGAGGATCGAGATGACTGTAAACACTGTTGGAGGTCTCATCCGAGGGCAACTTTGAGAGAGGGTATATTACATAACAACCATTCACTACATATTTTACTTTGAGAAATGAGACCAATTACCTCAGTGTCTAATACGGGTAGGAAAGGTCACCACTGAATAGTTTAAAGATGACAGAGGTTAAAATTCTATGACCCACACTTTTCACCCCTGAAACACATTTCATATATCCACATGCTCTCGTTCCATTTCTAGTCCACGTTCTGTCACAGCACTCTAAACCAATGCCAGCTACAACCAACAAAGCAGTCATACATATTTAATTGTTACTAAGGATGACTAGCAGTGTTTAATTCATGGTTGTTTATTTATGTAATAGCTCATTGGAAGACAGGCAATTAGTTGGCCAATCAACACACTTACCTAATGAGGTCAGAGTGACAGTTAACCTTTGAAATGGCAATGGCACACCAGTGTGAGGTGGGTGTATGTACTTCTGTGCTTACTGTATTGCACATGGCCATGGGTGCATATCGAAAAAAGGAATGCTTGCACACCAACACAACAAAGGGAATGTCGATTAACTTTACCATTGTATATTAAATCCCTGCTGGATTGGCTCACGCTAAAGGTCCCCAGAGTAAGGACTGAACTGGAGAGAACAGCTTTTTGTTTTAGTGCCCCAACCACCTGGAATGACCTACAGCTTAAGTTTAAAATCTGTGTCTGCAATTGCTTTTAAATTGCTTTTAAATTTGTGTTGTATCACACGATAAGGAAAGGTTGTTTTATTTGTTTCTGTTCTGTCTGGTATTTTATATGAATATTGATGTGAAAATGAGAATGAATAAAGGTTTGAAATGAAATGAATGTCCAGACTCTGGACATTCCCTTTGTCCAGAGGTTTGGCAGAGGCAAAAATATTATCCTCTATAGATCCATAGTGACGAAATTAAGAAAGAGTGTAAAGGTGGGAACAGATACATGTTTCGTAAAAAAGAAATAACATCAGTCTACCATTAAGAGTAAAGACACACATGTACAAAAGCCCTTGCTGCGCACCTGAAGCCAATTCTGATCCAATTAGGATTGGCACACCTGAACGTAATCAAGGCTGAGTCAAAGACTAGCAGGGCTTTATTCAGTGAGCAGAGCTGCTCTGAGCAACATGCCACAGGACCAGAGCTCTGCCTTTCTCTATGTTTTTGTTTGTGTGCGTGCATGACGCAGGTGAGGGACAATGTTTGAGTTGTAGATCACGCTTAAAGTTTATGTTTACTTTACATTTAAAGCTGCATCATGATGTTTGGTAAAATGAGTCCATCATACTGTATGTCAGTGAGTTGAAGTGCTACTTAAATACATAATGTGACTGCTTACTAATGCTTGTGATGTATGTATCTACGTTAACTGTGGGCTATATATGTATTGTGTAAGATGCAATTTGGACTTTGTTTAATTTGTTTGGTTAATGAGGTGACTGTGCCAGGTGTCATAGGCATAGCTAATTAGTGCCCTATTGAAAGGAGGTCACTGTGACCCTGTATGCTGACATGATTGTGCCAGGTGTTGCAGATACAGCTAATTGATGTTCTATTGGAAGGTCACTGTGACCCTGTATTTGACATGATTGTGAACTGTAATTTGTGTTTATTTGCTTTATATTTCTCTGTATTAGAGACCACACACATATACTGCATACCCTGTACCCTGAGCTTCATCATTAAAGCCTCCAAAAAAGGATTCTCTGACCCGAGTATTATTTCATACGTGATTACTCAAACCACTGTTGCACCGAGGTCCCTTCCTCACAACACACCTGTGTACTATTTGTAGAGACAAGATCATTCATGTTACAGGGCTCAGAACACACAAATGCTGAAACTAATTACAAGCACTATAGTCTCCTTATTGTATTTGAGTAGCTTTTTCATGCACTGTACTTAAACTAAAATCAGTAATTCTGCTTTCACGTACTGTAAAATGTTTTTCGATTAAATATTGCACTCAACTACATTTGGAAAGGCAAGAATTACAGAATAGCCAGCAATCATGCTGTTATGGCCCAGTCAGGAGGGTATATGCATTTCCTGTAATTTGGCTTTGAGCCTCTTTTCCCTCGTGGGGTCCATCTTTAAGAAAGCTTTCTTACGAAGAAAAAAAAAAAAGGTTTGTCTTTCTTTAGTTATGTTTTTTTTAGGCACTATGAAACCAGTAAAACTAAAAATCTACTGATTATTCTTACAGTACTTTTATCGTGGCAATTCTCCTTCATTACACAATAAAAATCAAACAATAGCAGCTTGGACAGGCAAGAGAATGAAGCCAACTTCATGCTTCAGAAATTCCTGATTTATAACTGAATAGAACAATGAAGGTACATACTGTACAATTCTCCCAGCAATACACAAATAAGACAGTGGTGGTGTGTTCTTCAGTCTACTAATATAACAATAGCAGGTCAAGACCATAATCTTTCATTTAGAGACCCAACAATTCCTGCATGAGCAAGCACATGGCAATAGCAGCAAGGAAAAACTCCCCTTAACAGGGAAGAAACCTCGAACATAACCTGGCTCTAGGTGGGCCACCATCTGCTTTGACTGGTTGGGTTGAGAGGGAGACAGGCTGAGAGACACACAGAGATGTACAGGGAACAATAACAACTGTGTCAAGGGTCTACAGCCAGAGACCATGAGAACCCTCAATCAGTGAATGACATGACCAGACCTTCAACAGCTCAGCAGCCAAGTAATCAGTCAGAAAGACAGACACTGTCAGACAGACAAAGAGAGTGTGTTTAGAGGCATTACTGCAAACAGAGGTAAATGGAGTCCCAGTGTTGCAGTCAGATAATGTGTTTGGAAAAGCGTCTGGATGTCCAACTAGGCTTTTACACCACAAAATGAGGAAAAGAGAGATGAAACATATAGTAGAGTGAAACCAACTGTAGTTTAAATGGACAGAATCCCTGCGTGCGTGTGCTGTGTGTGTGTGTGTGTGTGTGTGTGCGTGCGCGTCCACGTTTCTTCAGCATATCTCGAAAACCGTCCGACCGATCAAACTTGCCGCGCATGTCGCCAAAGACCCGAGTGCCCTGCCCAGTGTGAAGTCTGTTGGATCAGCAGATCTCCAATAATATCAATAAATCCACAAATCCCTGTATATGGCGTGCCCTGCTGTCATCAATTATAATGTTCATTATGGGGATCCCTGATGTCATCAATATGACCGCACAGTACTGACGTCATAGACTAGCCTTGAAGTACTATGATAATGGGAAGGCCTACTGCTCTAACTAGTAGGTTACAGAAGGTACTCTGACAACGATAGAAATCTCCGCATGCATGTCTGAGTGTCCCCCGCATATCTCAAGAACCGTCCGACCGATCGACTTCAAATTTGGTGTTTGTATCGCCAAGGACCTGAGGGAGTCCTCTGCGATACACACGCCAAGTTTTAAGTTCAAAAGTCAGACAGTTCATGAGATATGCGGGGGACAGCTACATAGACACAGGGAGATCTGTGCATTTACAGATTGATTCAATTATAGCCTAGGCTCCCAGGCACAGCAACCTGCACGTACGCACTCGCACGCACGCACGCTCAACAACAAGACAACAGCTTTCCTACCTGCCCGTTCAGGCACCAGGTCATGTGTTGGTGCCTGTTGGCATGGCTGGAGGGGTGTCCAATACGGCCTGGTCTGAATCATACATGTCACACAGGATTTGTGTCTCTCTCCCTCTCTCTGTGTCACCTTGCCTCCAGTCAAGGGTGCTTGAAAAGAGTGCCCAGTGGTGGCCCCGCGGGCTAATAATGTACATGTACCATGTCCTCAGAACATCACGAGTCTCAGTCACGACCTCAAGCACACATCATCTCTCTCCATCGTTCTCTCAGTTTAATTAATTTCTGTATCCTGTATTGGGATAAAGGTTACGTGCACAATATTGCCAAAGCCTCACTCTCTCCCCCTTTCACTCTATTCAGTTCAATTCAATACACTTTTGTCTACAAATTGCAGATGATACGTACAAGTACAAATGGAAACCATTGAAAGCATAAACACAAAAATAGATAACAAAAATCACAGCCTGTATGTGCTGTATACCTAACCCTAACTCTAACCCATGTGTGCATTAATGTGTTCCAATGCACGCGCACTGAAGAATATAAATTGCTGTACATTTCACATACATCCACCTTCTATAGACCTTTTCCATAGCAGACAGATATTACATAATATGGTACTGAGGAAGAAGTTATATGGCTGTTTATATATATTTTACCATCACTTATAATACTTCTGCAATACATTATGATATTTGACAGCTTGTAAGAACCTAAATGTCTCCACTAGGCCAGTAGGCCTAATAGCTATTGTTTTGGTCCAGCCTATCTTGTTATGGTTCAGTTTGTCCTTCAAACAGCTACAGTATGATCTCTGCCCTGTGTTCAAGGCAGAACTACTGTACCACTGACATGAGTGTTAATGTACTTCTGACCATGATATCATGCACATTAAGCATAATCACCTCCACCTAGAATATTGTCTCGACTCCTATGTGCCTCATCGATTGCTGATTGCTCCAGAATTCCACGACAGTACCATACTGTAGATGGGTAAACACAACTGGATGTAATAACATTAATTCTGGGTGTGTTTCATTTAGGTTTGTTACAGCATGGACAGCTTCTGTTCATTCCTTAATGCTGGCACACAGAAACACAGAAAACAAAGAACAAAGAAAACAGTCCACTGACCCCATACAAGACGTCAGTCCTGTATGCCATCTAATAAAGCAACATGTCACAAAAGGGTTCATGAATGCACAACCAGTGTCTAAGGGCAAAGAAATCACACATTTTCATCTGAAAATCGACACGGTCAAATGATGAAGTATAAATTAGGCAAGGAAGGGAATAGAAAATAAATCATTATATACATTCTATAATGTAAGCAAATCAAATCACCACATTTCTTAAGCTAGTGCTAAGCATTTGAAATTGTTTTATGCTGTTTTTTTTATGACAGTGCACCTTGACTCAAGTCATATAAGTCATACATTTCCTGACTTAAGTCTCAATTTGAAAACATCACAAAATAATTGAACTTGACTTGTACTGAAACCCCTACAATATAGGTACAACTATTGACTCGAGACTTGACCTGTCACGATCTGTGCCTTATTATGTCTCCCTGTTGTGTGTGTTTTTTTTGCAGTAATCTAGTGTCTCCTGGTTTCCTCTGTTGCTGATCTGTACCTGTCTTGTCCAACCAGTCATGTGATTTGCCAGTGTTTCCACCTGTGTCCTCTTAGTCCCGCAGCCTATCCCAGTGTTGATTGTCAGTTGAGTTCACCTGTGTCTAGTTACTCATTGTCTATTTATATGCCCTTGTGTGGTAATGTGTTATTCAGTTCGTAAATTCAAGTCACCGTGTTATATAGCCCCTTACGATTCCTTGTATTTTCGAAGTTCTTAGTGTTATATCTTTGCTCGTAGTTTGTGTTTATATCCTAGTCTCCTCGTGTTCCTGGTCCTCTGTTGTTTAGTTAATAAACCCCCTTGTATTCTACCTGCCCTGTGTCTGCCTTGTCCTCTGCCTTTGTCCTGCGCTTGGGTCCTACACCTCTTGACTCGGATCGTGACACGATCTGTATGACTAGTACTCCAGTTTTGATTAAATAAAACCAATTTCCTGTTAGAAAAGTAGCAACGTGACCTTTACAGTCATTGAGCATTACTGCTGTCAGTTTGTGTCATCATATCGGATGCTCTCTTGGTGGAGATGGCATCATCCTGTAGGCTTTACAATAAATCTCAGTAAGAGAATACCAGCACTCACGGAACAGTCCTTTTAAGGCACCTTTATTTATATATATATTTTAAGCATGGTTGTATGCTGTAGAGCAGACAGCAACGTTTCGGCGTTAAGCCTTCATCAGTGTTGTGTGCTGTGGGTATCATCCTGTAGGCTACAGACTTTTGGAAGGGCAGGCACCCATATGTAGAAAAAAAAAAAATATATATATATATATGTATGTGTGTATATATATATATATATACGTATATATATATAGTAGTAAACATTTTAACTGATATAAACAGAATTTAGGGTAAAAAAAATAGCCTATGAATTACAGTACCAGAGGACAGTTGCAAATGTAGAAACCTGACAAACTAAACATTCTAATCTAGACCTAGTCAAACATAAGTGCACCTGTACACAAATGTATGCAGTGCAAATGCAACTTCACACTTGCACATAGATGTGGTAGTCATGTCCTAAAACCAGACTTACGTGTCAGGAAAGCGGGGGGACTAACAAAACAACCTTTGTATTGAATGAGACGAGAGCATGGCAGAGAGAAACTGTTGACCGGTTCAGTTTGGATCTGTATTTTCTCCTATTGGTTTGGCTTCTATGTGTTCGAGTAGAGGAGCATTTGGTGGGAAAAGTACTTAAATTTTTTACTTAAATAAAAGTATCAATACTGTGATGTAAAAACACTCTGTTACAAGTAAAAGATTTTGTCTGTCCTGATGAAGGTCTAACGACCGAAACGTCGATTAAGAATAAAGACCTAGATTTTTTTTCAAGATCCAGACGGTGTGCGGGTCCTATTCTTTGGTCTAACCATCAGAGATCTCCTCCAGAATTTGTACATTTTTGACTTACACACCTGTCGCCAACCCTTGAGGTGTGCATCGGCCTACTTCACACAAGTAAAAGTCCTGCAATTAAAATATGCTTGATGAGAAAAGTACAAAAGTATTGGCATCAATACTTAAAGACGGGGTGCCGTGATTTTCAGTGATCCCCCCCCCTCCCCTAAAACATAATCATCAGGTATTATGGTTGTACTAGGAGGAAGATTGTTTTCAAAAAAGTGTACATAGACAGGAGGGATTTCAGAAAAAAGGCCTTCTATAAGGAGGTTAGAGGCATTTGGGGGTAAAAGTTGGGAACCAGGCCATTTTACATAATTCAAGGGTGCTGAATCAGAAAAACACGGTTCCCAAGCAAAATTCTTAGTGCTTAACCTCCTAATTTGCATATCAAAATGGCTGCCGATTTTGAAGTATTTCTTAAACAACTCTATAACAAAGCAAGCAAATCTGACAAATAAAGTGTATATATTTATGTTCTGAGGGTCATACAATGTGTGGAAGATATTTGTAATGTAATATATGTAAATAAATGTAAATAATGTAAATAAATATGCAAATTAGAGGCCACTATTACAGAAAACGGTTTCGTACTTAAAGTGATTCATCCGCATCCCCCTTATTTTATTTTATTTCTACTTATCTGTATTTTTACCATCCTTAAGACATCTAAAATACATATTTAGATCATGGAAAAATCCTGGTACATTTGGCCCCTGATGACCAAAAAATAAATTGCCCCCATGTATAACTCACCCCCAGAATGAGTTAGAGCCACAGAACTGGTACTGATAACTGAACACAAACTACTTTCAACACAACTATATAGAGTGGGATGGGGATGGCTATAGGTACACTTAGACGGCCAACAGGGACTAGCTGAAATGTATTAAGCCCCGCCCCTCTGTGTTCCTATTGGCTGGGCTTTAAACAGCCATAACTCCAATTCCCAGCATCGAAAACCTATGAAACTTCCTAGATGCGCTTAGACGGCCAACAGGGAAAGGCTGAAATTGTTTAAGCTATGTAGCCTAACTTTTCAGTTGATTGCCATACAGGCTTGTGTCCCCCCCCCCACCCCCGATGGGCCCTGCCTAGTACAGCCTAGTCCAGCCTATTACTGCCTAGTCCTAGGACTAGGCTAGACCTGGGTGTACTAGGCTTTACTGTACTAGACTCTGCTGGGCTCTAATAGTCTGTTTTCAGCTCTAGCAGGCTTTGCTAGGCTGTACTTGGCTTTATTAGGCTATAGAAGGCAGTACTTTACTTTGGCCTACAAATGTTCATGCAAAACTATTGGTGGTGCACACACAAACTATTGCCCGTGTACACAGTGGTTAATCCCAATGGTCTGAGTATCTACAGGGCTGACAAGGGACTAGCACAGCCTAGTTCAACCTAATAGAGCCTAGTACAACCTAGTCTTAACTAGTCCAGTCTGTTCCATGCTTGTATAGCCTATATCGCCGTCCCCTAGTCTGTTCCATCAAAAGGCTGGACTAGGCTAGACCTGGGTGTACTAGGCTTTGATGTTGTAGTCTCTACTGGTCTCTAATAGACTGTTTTAAATTCCAGTAGGCTGTGCTGGTCTGTACAATGCTATATTAGGCTGTACAAGGCAGATCTGTACTATGGTCTACAAAGGTTCATGCAAAACTATTGATCGTGCACACACACGCTATTGCCCGTGTTCACAGTGGTTAGTCCCAATGGTCTGAGGATCTACAGGGCTGACAAGAGCATAGTACAGCCTAATATAGCCTATTAGAGTCTAGTACAGCCTAGTACAGCCTCATCTATCCTAGTCCAGCCTTATCAGTCCTAGCATAGCCTGGTACCCCCTCCCCTATTATGTTCTCCCACCAGGCTGGACTAGGCTAGACCTGGGTGTACTAGGTTTTACTGTACTAGTCTCTGCTGGGCTCTAATGGTCTGCTTTCAGCTCTAGCACCCGTTGCTAGGCTTTACTGGGCTCTATTAGGCTATAGAAGGCAGTACTTTACTTTGGCCTACAAATGTTCATGCAAAACTATTTCTTGTGCACACACAAGCTATTGCCCGTGTACACAGTGGTTAGTCCCTATGGGTTGAGGATCTACAGGGCGGACAAGAGCCTAGTACAGCCTAATAGAGCCTATTAGAGTCTAGTACAGCCTATTACAACCTAGTCTAGCCTAGTCCGGCCTGTTCCATGCTAGTATAGCCTATACCACCCTCCCCTAGTCTGTTCTCCCAAAAGGCTGGACTAGTCTTGGATGTACTAGGCTGTACAGTACTAGACTCTACTGGTCTCTAATACGCTTTTTAGCGGCTCTAGCCGCTCTATACCTGACTTTGTCCGTGTGCGTCAACGTTCTGATTGGTCAGGTGCGTCAACAAAGTGATTGGTCAAGCTTCACGCGACACATGGCTATAAACACATTATAAACACATATCAATGACAAAATGTATCAAAGGCGCCGCTACCTTCACACAGGGTGTGATTTTTTAATCTCTAGTAGGCTTTGCTAGGCTGCACTAGGCTATATTAGGCTGTACAAGGCAGATCTGTACTATGGTCTACAAAGGTTCATGCAAAACTATTGCTCGTGCACACACAAGCTATGGCCTGTGTACACAGTGGTTAGTCCCTATGGTCTGAGTATCTACAGGGCTGACAAGGGACTAGTAAAGCCTAATAGAGAGTATTAGAGTCTAGTACAACCTAGTACAACCTACTCTAGCCTAGTCCAACCTGTTCCATGCTAGTATAGCCTATAGAAATGATTTCATGTGCATGCCATAAGCAATGCACAACACGTCGTTGCAAATGCCGGAAATCTGGGTTACGATGCACAGCCATGTGTGCATGTCAGCAACGGAGTGATGATCAACCTCCTTGTATGAATGTGGTCTAGTGTCTAGACTTTCGTTCAACAATGGCCAATACAGTATCTTTAGAGTACTAAACCGTTATCCGTTATGGGGGCCGCTATTTTGCATATTTCGGAGTAGGCTGATTATTATATTATATTATATTATCATATTATATTACTTACAAATTCTTTACTCACATTGTAGAAAATGTATATAGACACTTCATTTGTCAATTTTGCTTGCCTGGCCACAGAGTTATTGAAGATAAAGGTGCGAATTTGCCAATTTGGCAGCCATTCAGATATGCAGATTAGAAGGTCAAAAACTAAACATTTAGCATGGGGAAAAAGTATGTATTTTAGATGTCCTAAGGATGGCAAAAATACAGATAATTAGGAACAAAATAAGGGGGATGCACCTTTTGCACCGTTTGAGTACTACGGTACATCATTTTATGTAATGGTGGCCTCTAATTTGCATACTTATTTACAATTTATTACATTACAAATATCTTCCACACATTGTATGACCCTCAGAACATAAATATATACACTTTATTTGTCAGATTTGCTTGCTTTGTTATAGAGTTGTTTAAGAAATACTTCAAAATCGGCAGCCATTTTGATATGCAAATTAGGAGGTTAAGCACTAAGAATTTTGCTTGGGAACCGTGTTTTTCTGATTCAGCACCCTTGAATTATGTAATATGGCCTAGTTCCCGACTTTTACCCCCAAATGCCTCTAATAATCACATATTTCAGAAATCCCACCGGTCTAACAGAAATTGTTAAAATTATGTTTTTATGTGGACACGCCTCCAGTTCATTAAGTAAACCTGGTTCTCACCTTAGCACCTCCTCCACCACCTTAGCACCACCCACCTGTCCTAGTCCCTCCTCCTCATGCCCACACCTGTTGTGTTATGATAATGAGGGGGAGGGTATATTTTTACTATGTCACTAAAGCGCTGTTTCTCTATTGGCACGTTTGACCCTCAAGGTTTCAGCCTCCAGGTAGAAACTCAAAATAGTCAGAGAAGACATAAAACACCATAAAAACACCACCAGGGGGCTTAATGAAGTTCTATCAACCTCATAGACACCACCTCTTTAAAGTACCACCTCTTTAAAGTACCAAAAGTAAAAGTAGCCTACTCATTATGCAGAATGTCCCGTTTCACAAGTTATCATATGTATAAAATGTATAAGAAATTAAAAAAATAGCAGATCTACAAGCTCACAACGCAGCACACCATGACGCATTGTGAGCTTGTAGATCCATCGGCTATTTTCAAATAGCCAAAGTATATAGGGCTGATGGTTAATCAGCCCTATAGTGGATGTTTTGTAATAATAATCAAAATCTACAAAGTTGCTAGTTTGCAAGTAATTGTAATGGAGTAAAGGTATAATATTTGCTTCTGAGTATTGACAATTGGAAATACTCCAGTAAAGTAAAAGTACCTCAAAATTGCACTTAAGTACAGTACTACTTGAGTACTTGTACTTACTTACTTTCCATCACTGCTTCTATGTGTGCGAGTGGAGGAGTGAATTAGGTTATGGACCACCAAACACAGACATGAATGTTTTGAGCTCTCTCACAGCCTCTGTGAATAATAACACTGATAGAGACCTCCAGCAATAAAGCTGAAATGAAGAGACCATTTCACTTCATTGTCCTGAGGGTACGGTTCCCCCTCAAAGCTCAAATACACGTAAGGCTCACTGCATCTCATTGAAAGTGCTCCATCTGGCCAGTTTTATCTGAGCTATTACCCATTATTATTGTATTTTGAATGAAAAACAAAACATATAAACTGCTTTCTCTGTCTCTGTCTCTCTCTCTCTCTCTGTGCGTGCGTGCGTGCGTGCGTGCGTGCGTGCGTGGTAGGAATTACTGGTGGGTGGGTGAATGTCCAAAGTTATGATATAAAAGGAAAGAAAAGCTCATCAAAAAGCTCATCATTGCATGTGCTTGAATAGCTATGCTCTTGCTAGGAGGGCTTGTATTGGCTATTAAACCATTTTAGTTTTCATGAAACAATAGATTTTCCATGAACAAAGTCTTGAGTGATGACGGCAGTGTGCCCTCTTCAGCCAGTTGCTGTCGTTCAGCCATTTTGCATTGGACCCAGCATTCACAGACACACACTGGCACCTGCAGCCACAGGGAGCACAGTATCTGCTTGCTGTTGCACCCTTTTGGCACTGGAGGCTATATGAAAACACACAATCGTGGACTTCCAATATTTATTTGACAATAATGTGCAAGATATGGTACCTTAGAATTAAGGCCTCTGTCAGGGCCAGGGCCCTTGGAAGCTTCCTGGGTTTTTAGACCTGTTTTAAACCACTTTTGTCATGCTCATAATGTGACATTTTTGGTTATTATGAATAGAGTGCCAGGGGAGAAGTTAAGAGTGAAGTGTCTTGCTCAGGGACGATTCTACACATAGACTGGGTGGACTGGCGCACAACCAGAGACCTTCAGATTGCCAGATAACCTCTCTTTTCTTGGCAACCAGTACGTGTCCTACCCTACACCATTTCTCAATGGAAGACCACAGCAGATATGCTAGGTGTGTTGTATTACCACAATCTACCAGATTGATTAAAACAAATGCAGAACATGTTACGGCTGTAACTGTAAAACAGAAAGTCACAGAAGAAGACATTTTGGACTGAACAGAAATTACGTCACAGATCACTTGGTGTCTTGCAGTAATCTTAAAAATGTCCACTTTTCAGGAACTGATAATAACTGCTCAGCGGGAAACTAGATTGGAACTGGTTGTAGAACAGTACAGAGTTTTAAGGGAGGGTAGAGCAGCAGACTACATGTTCCTGTGTGTGAATCAATGTACAGTATGTGTTTGCTTGAGCCCCGGGATGTGAGACACCTCAAGCGCTTGCCAGTCCGCATCATCATGATACTTTAATGAAAGAATTTCAACACAATGACACACATGTACACACGCACACGCACACGCACACGCACACTCACACGCACACGCACACACATGCACACGCACACACACAATGTAAAACTTTTTTTTTTACTTTAAAGATGGAGTGCCATGATATTTTTCAACTCTAAAACCTGATCATAAGGTATTATTATTATGTAAGGATTAAAAAAAAAAAAAAAAAGTGTACAGAAATTGTAAAAAAATGTTTTTATGTGGACACGCCTCCAGTTCATTAAGTATGCCTGGTTCTCACCTTAGCACCTCCTCCACCACCTTAGCACCACCCACCTGTCCTAGTCCCTCCTCCTCCTCATGCCCACACCTGTTGTGTTATGATAATGAGGGGGAGGGTATGTTTTCTGGGGGCTCTGTGATGTCACTATGCCCCTGTTTTTGGATTGGCACGTTTGACTCTCAAGGTTTCAGCCTCCAGGAAAAAAATCCAAATAGTCAGAGAAGACATGAAACACCATAAAACCACCAGCGGGGGCCTTAATGAAGTTCTATCAACCTCATAGACACATGAAAAACAGAAAAAGTGCAAAACCATGGCACCACCTCTTTAAAAAATAATGAACTTTAAAAGTGTACAAATTAAATCAAAGGATGCATTTGGTTTCATGTGTACACTCTCAGAGCAAAATGGACAGTTAGGAATTTACCATGCACAGATGTTGTGTGGAGAATGAGGGCACCTGCTGCAACATGCTGCTTCAACCCCCTGCCGTGGCTCTAACCAGTGTGTGTGTGTGTGTGTGTGTGTGTGTGTGTGTGTGTGTGTGTGTGTGTGTGTGTGTGTGTGTGTGTGTGTGTGTGTGTTGGCATATCAAGGTTTTCAATAAACTCCTGCTGTCATCCAGACACTAAGATCTGAATGATAATTATCCTAACACTTATAACCCGTCCGTCCGTCCGACTATCTATCTATCTATCTATCTATCTATCTATCTATCTATCTATCTATCTATCTATCTATCTATCTATCTATCTATCTATCTATCTATCTATCTATCTACTGTATCTATCTATCTATCTATCTATCTAACCAAAAGGAAGGAAAATTACCCAAAAAAAAGAGGTGGGTGGAGAGGTCCAATTCGTATTCAATGGATTCAAGCCTTTATGAAAATGACAAGGTTATGTCTCAAATCATCACAATCAACTGTGAGGCTCATTAAAAGCCCATGTAACCACTGCCGCCAGGCCCGTTTTCAATCTGACTCCGGCTCACTGTCGCTTTTACTGCACTTCTTTGTCACAATGTCTTTGGTTTACTATTGTCACCGCTCTGTACCGCTCTGTATCTCTCTCTCTCTCTCTCTCTCTCTCTCTCCCTCTCTCCGTCTCTCTCTCTCTCCATCTCTCTCTCTCTCTCATAAGTTATCTGTTATGCCATTTCAGCTTATTGTTCAGCTCACAATGAATCATCATCTAACAGCAAACAAAAGGGGGAGAGAACATGCCAGACAGCCAGACAGACAGACAGCCAGCCAGACAGACAGCCAGACAGACAGACAGACAGACAGACAGACAGACAGACGTGGTTTTATTTTGGATAAAATGTCCATTTTGTGTTTTTGAATGAGGGTTGTGCTGGGAAGCTGTTGCACGCTGATGATGGGAACTTATTGAATAGTGAGCCAAATGAGTCTGGTGAGATCCAACGGCGATGTAAGGAGCCACATCTCAGTCACCATATCACAGAGGAGGCAGACGGTGACACTGAAAATCAACGTCTGGAGGGTAGAGGGGTCATTCAGCCAGGGAATGAAAAGATGATCAGTTCAGAAACCTGCAGTTAAATGACCTAGGGCTGCTGAGAAGACGGAATGGCAATCTGTTGGCACTGAATTTGATTGCAGCTCAATAGTCTCAAAGGAACAATTGAGAATAAGAAAAGTCATTTTCTGCACCGTGAGGTCTACATGGGTGACAAGTGAAGTCGTTTTTCCTAGTTGTTCACGTAGCCAGCTTAAACCAAAAAGGGGAACATTAAAGAAAATGAACGTCTTATTTATAGCACATTTTATACGATGTAAACTTATCTACAAGCTTGTGGATTAGCTATTTTTGCCAGAATATTGACGCTACGGTTCATGTGGTTATCCTTACCTGTAGTTCAAAAATGTCTAATTTCTATTACATTCATTTGTGGCTTCTTTTTCTCCTTAATGGCTTCAGGTATATGAGGTGTATGATTTAACATTTAAGTCCCCTATTGTTGTACTAGTAGTACAGTAGAAACAGAACAGTAGTCATCATCATTATCATCGTAGTAGTAGTAATAGTACTAGAAGAAATAGTCGTAGTAGCAGCAGTAGTATTCGTAGTAGTATAGGTAGGTAACAGATAAATAGGCAAAGAAGTAATGCACATGAGGAAAGAGAGACAAAGAGACTGAAGAAAATGAGTGAAAAGGGGAACAGAAAGAAAGACAAGCAGCCAGAGAGACAGACAGAGCCGAGAATAATGGACACTAGAGACGGGGGAGGGGGGAGGGTATTGTGTGTAAAACATTAACATCTGATGGTTTAGTTCTGAACAGAATGAGTCATAATTACAATCAGATAACACACCTGTAACATAATGCTTCCCAACAACACTCAATGTGTGTGTGTGTGTGTGTGTGTGTGTGTGTGTGTGTGTGTGTGTGTGTGTGCGTGTGTGTGTGCGTGCGTGCGTGCGCGCACGCGCGTACCCTTGTGTGGGTGTGCAGATGGAGGGGTATTTATCTCTCTTTATATAGCAGAGTGGCAATTTTGCTGGACAAACAAAGCATCTGTTATGAATGCAGTGGGTGTGGATGTGTGTATGTATATTTAAGTATCTGTACTTGCATGGGCATACAGCCCACCATAATATTTAGCACATATTTAGCATTATTTTTCATTGCTTCAAAACTTTAGATTTGAAAGCAGGTTCAGCTTTTAATACAGGATAGGTCTAAAAAGTACAGGTAGTACACAGTCAAAGCTAATGCTAAAAGGATAACACAAAAAAAAATGTTTGTTTTTTTGGCTGGACTGCAAGAGTGGGCCCAGGCCTATAATGTCTCTGAATAAATAAGTGATGATGAAGTTACACCATTGGCCAGCTGGTTCCTAAAAACAAATTAGCCAGTTGCAGAACTATCATCCCTCCAGGCTATGGGATGTAAGTAAGTAAGCAATTATGGGATGTAGTCTATAACCTTTTCTTATCATTTGCAGGGCTCTACAGTATTTAACTGAGTATTTAACTCATTTGCAAACCGGAAAAGTAATTTAAGGATGCATTAAAACCTAACATAATCTTTTCTGTCCAAACTTCTTTTGTAATAAGAATCCTCTATTATAATTAACCACCCCCAGCCCAGTCCTCAGAAATCCCCAAACAATTATTGTTTGGGAAATTGGGAGAGAGAGAGAGAGAGAGAGAGAGAGAGAGAGAGAGAGAGAGAGAGAGAGAGAGAGAGTGCCCATAATATAGGATTTGAATCGTTTGGATGAACTTGCGCAGCCCCAGTTTCCACCTCTTCTCTGCTCAGCAGTGAATCAAGAGAATACACCAGAGCTGGTGCTACTATATACCTGCAGTGCACATGCATGGTCAAGTACATCTCCAACGCTTGATTCCAGTCAGATCAGTCATGATCTATTATACTGGCATGACCAACACCATAACTCTACGAGGATAACACGAAAACCTGAACATCACTGACTGAAGTTAGTATCATTGATCAGCCATCTGCAGGTCACCTCTTCAGTATCCGTCATAATGTGATGTATTTGTTGTTGTTTTTTACTTTATTTAATTTCCCCATGTGGGAATCAACAAACTGATTCAGCTCTTACCATTCAATAACATGACCTGTGCATAATTCACAGTTTAACCAGATGTTATATTGTCCACATTCACAATACTATAGCCTGTATGAATTATTGCTTGGAGTGAAAGGGGTCATTTGAATCCGCTATAAATTACATGAGTTAGTATTTTGTAGTATTTTGTTTGCAAAGTACCACAAAAAAAACATCAACTGATCTCTGACCTAGATTCTGCTCCAGACAAAACGTGACAAGTGAATGAAATGTCATTTTCAGCAGAAACAGATGAAGAAAAACGAAGAATAGCTGATTTTCTATAGAACCCTGAACCATAACCACTCTTCCATCACATAAGCAGACTACTATTGTCTGAGACTGAATAGAAATGTTTCCAGCTGTGGGGACTGTTCTTTGGACTAAAATACTGAGCAGCTTCTGTACATGAAGGGTAAAGGCCCTGTCAGCATCAGAGTTTCAAATCTCTATTTTTGAGCATCGTCACAGGGCACAGGGCACCAAAACCAGCATTACATTACAAATCAGCATTGACAAGTTCAAACTTGTATTGGAGTGTGTGTATTTGTGTTTGTGTTTTCAACTGTTTGACCATTATACATTCTGAAAAAGATAAGTTGGTCTTAAACTTTATTTAAAGCGCCTTTCAAAATATTGTTACACGGTGCTATACAAAACACAATTAAAATATTCTAAAAACAGTCAACTGACTCTGTTTTATCTTTTTTTTATCTAAGGGGAGAGCGTTCCATAGCGTGGGAACTAGTGCAAAGGCTCGGTCAGGCTGTGAGTCTGGTGTTCTTAGGGAAAACCAGAAGGCCCTTGCCAGTAGACCTGGGAGATCTTGTGTTTTGAATTGGCTTCAACAACTCTGAGATGTAAAGAGGGGCCAGCCAGTTTAATGCTTTGTAAGTCATTAAAACAATTGTAAAATTAATTCAGCAAACAATAGGTAACCTGTGAAGTCTAGAAAGCACCTGAGAGTTATGTGCTCTATACCTCTAAGTCTGGCGGGCGCATTCTGAATTAATTAGAGAGTAGTGACTCAGGGAGGTAAAATGTCTGTTACAGTGGGCAAGGAGGGATGAAACAAATGCATCTTCTTTCAGCTACTTCCCATCGGGGTCGCCACAGCGGATCATCTGTTTCCATCTGCTCCTGTTCTCTTTGTCTTCCTCTGTCACTCCACCCACCTTCATGTCCTCTCTCACTGAATCCATAAACCTACTATTTCCTCTTCTCCTATTACCTGGCAGCTCCATCTTCAGCATCCTTCTCCCAATGTACCCCTCATCTCTCCTCTGCACATGTCCAAACCATCTCAACCTCGTCTCTCTTGTTTTATCCCCAAACCTTCTAACCTGGGTTGATACTCTAATGTGGTAATTTCTGATCCTGTCAATCCTTCTCACTCCTAAAGAGAATCGTACTGTAGCATCCTCAATGCTGCAACCTCCAACTCCGCTTCCTGTCTTTTTGTCAGTGCCACCATTTCCAAGCTGTACAGCATGGCTGGTCTCACTGAAACAAATGCATGAATTATATTTTTTCCTGGATTATATTTTGGCAATGTTTCGAAACTGAAAGAAACATGAATGAGTTACCTTTTTCACTTGTGCTTGGGGCCCATTACCCACCTTTTTCCCCACACATTTTGCTAGCCTAGGATGGCTCAGGTTAGGGTTAAACAATAAAAAATGGGATTGGCTTTCAAAATAGTCTTTATAGACTTTGCCCTCAATGCCATCAATACCCACATATCTGACTAAATACCTCCAAAGAATTAGCGACACCCACAGCCACAATACTAGAGGGAGCGTAAACAACGATCTGGTAATACCTACCTATAGAACAAACATGGGTAAATTCTCCTTCTACAGCACTGCCACCCAAGTGTGGAATGCCCTGACCCCATCCCTTAAAGAATGTGGTTCACCGGCTTCCTTTAAAACTGGCCTGAAAATTCACCTTTCGGGAGGCCAAGGGGGGAGGTTATCACTTCTCTCTTAAACAGGCGACCACCCCCCCCCCCCCTTTTCTACTGTGTACATATAGTTTTTTTAATTTGTGATGATATTGAATGTTTGGTGCTAATTTGTATATGTTGATGAGTTGAATACCTAGGACCCCGATGGAAACAAGACCGCAAGGACTTTTTTGGTGTTATCCTTTTAGACAAAGTGTTTGACGGTACTTGTGCGGTTTTACATTTCTGTCAAATAAAATATTCAATCAATCAATCAAGGCTTAAGGTGGTGAAGAGGTGAGTCAACACAATATAAAAGAAAAGATTGGATTGCTTAATCCAATCTTAAGTAAAAGTGATTTGAAAGTGATAAAATCACCAATGTCCACTGAGCTGCAGACAAACTGTTTGGAGAAAACTGTAGCTATAGGCCACTTCCACAGCCAATTCATCCTAGGTGTGCTAACAAAGTTACAGTTTGCAGGACAGCTCATTCAGAGTTGTCTCCATATTTCAGCCAAGTCTCAGTTAAGAATAAAACTTCATGAGACCGGAAGAAATCTCTTAAAATAAAAGGATTGTTACAAAATAATGACCTTGCATAAAAAGGCCATCTTAATTGGGGCAGAGTTATTGGGGGAGATATACAGTAGGTAGACAGGTAATGTGAGTGAGGTTCGATGAAATGATTGTATGAGGGATAATATCACAGAGTGTAGTAGAGTATCTAGCTGTGATATGAACAGGAATAGTCAGAGGGCAGGATATGGGTATTGATTCAGCATGACTGGGCATGATGGGAGATGCTCGCAATTATTGCAATGAAAAGATTCTTTGGCAGTGTCATTCTGAGGTGAATGTCAATCTGAGTTGAAGGCAATGTACTGGATGTAACTGGTAGTTAGTAGTTTGACGCCTTTTTAAATTGGGGTGCAGGCCACCTCTTTGGTAGAGGTGATTTCTGGTCCAAAGGCTGTCAAAATTGCTGATAAAGCCCATTCCAGTGGCAATGCAGAAGGCTTTTTGCCATTCATGCAGGCTATAAAGTCTATTGAAATGTTCCAGAGCTCTTTGAGGGGGCTGGGATGAGGCAGAGAAAACAGAAAAACAAGTCCGTTTTTGGTCTGCATCTATCATGATAAATTATAGGGTTGTCTCTGAAACTATATGATTGTCCCATCTTCCTTTGCACCAGCTGTTGAAGGCTTGTGTTTTGTAACTTTGTGAAAACCCTTACCTTGTATTTGACCATATACTGTAGCTATAGCAATTGAGCTACATGGTCATCATTTACATGCAATAATATGATTGGTGGTCATTGAGTCTAATGAAGCTCAGTCAAAGGTTTTAAAAGTAGTATTCCAAAACTCTGTAACACTATCAGTGATGATTATGGGTCCTAAAATAAAACAAAAATGATAGATACTTTTTAGACACTGTTACATGTTTAAACATATAAACTATGTGATGCCCCACATATATATGAGTCTGGGTGGTTGTGGGTGTGATGCTTGCATTAAACTGTTGCCCTATAGGGAAGCAGGGTGGGGCTGATTAGTCATTGGAGAGCACCTGGGCCCGGTGCCTCCAGGAGGCTATAAAAGCCCTGCCCTGGCCAATCTCTGAGAGAAGCTGAGAGAAGCAGACCAAATCTCCACCAGCTCCCACCCCCTATCATCCATGCCCTTATTATGATTATGTTCTTTCTTTCCATCCACACACCTCGCATCACACCATGTCTCACACATCCACATCTACACTACTGATTACTGACTCCACACCTCATGATTCTTACTATGTTTTGTTTATCCCTCCTTAGTTCTTTGTCCTTAGTTCTTGTTTAATAAATATGTATTTGATTTATAACTTCATCCTGGTCTCCGTCCCGATGTTTGTCACGGCCTAGAGCCAAGCTGTGACAACTATAAGTGCTACTGACATAAATGCACATAATAATCAGCTCACCTGCCTCTGGCTTGGCTGGTGTTCAGACAAACACAACTGGCTTTGTTTGTGAGGGAAGCCAATCCACGGGGAGGTGATCTCTGTTGCTGCACTAGTGACTCCTACAGGTTGGTAAGGGCGCCTGTTCAGTGGGGAGCTGAACTGGGAGGAAATAGCATGCTATGAAAGTAATGAAACCCCTCAAACATGTATCAGAGAAGGATGTACCCATCAGCAGCGACAATGGATTCCAGTAAGGGGACGTGGGAATTGAAAGAACAAACATTCAAGTTGTGCACCCCCAACCAGTGTATCTGCATTATATTGCCACAGTAGATTATAACTACGGTTGCCTGTGGGCATAGAACAGGATAGGGTCCATATTGGATCTCAGTAGTCAGCCACGACATCCAACAGACAATAATCTGCTTTCTACAGTAGAGAGAAGATTACCCTTTCCAGGTCCATTTTACACTCAGAATTAAATGAACAATCGAGATTTACCGTGTGCTTACCATGTCCCTTTATTAACTCATTCCTCCCCCTCTCCCCCTCACCCTCTTCATCTTCCTCTATCCTTGGTTTTCTATCCTATCTTCTTCTATCCTAGAACTCTCTCTTCTTTTCAAAACCTATCTTCTTTGCTCTTTCTCTCCTCTCACACTCATCCCTTGCTCTGTCCTTTCCCTTTCATCTTTTTCCCTCTGTGCCTTCTTTTGCCCCCTTCCTCTCCTCCTCTTGATGTCCTGTCTCTCCATTTGTTTCTCTCTCTCTCATCTCTCTCATCTCTCTTTCATCTCTTGTCATTTGTCTCTGCCCTCTTCTCCACCTTTTCTTCACCCCCCACCCCCGCTCATCCTTCTGTCACCTGCTTTCCTTTTTGTCCCCAGCAGAAAATGTAACAGTAATTTCATTCATTCCCTTCAGACTTTCTGTCCCCCACTTCCCTTTCTCTGCATCCTTTTCCTTTGTGTTTCTCCCCCTTTGTCTTGTATTCATTTTCGCTTTCAAAATTGTCATCTCTCGCAGTCTGCTTTCTCTGTCTCCCCCACTCTCTCTCTCTCTTTCTCTTTCCACTCTCTGTCTTTCTGTCTCTCCTCTGTCTGTGACTGTCCATTGGATCGATGGGAAACAGCCCCTCATCAAGGAGAGAAGTGGGCTAATACCTCTACACCGCTGCATGTGTGCGTGCGTGTGTGTGTGTGTGTGTGTGTGTGTGTGTATGTACAGTGTGTGTGTGTGTGTGTGTGTGTGTGTGTGTGTGTGCGCGTGTGCGTGTCCGTGTGCTTGAGCGTGTGCGTGTGTGTGTGTGTGTGTTTGTACAGTGTGTGTGTGTGTGCGTGTGTGTGTGTGTGTGTGTGTGTGTGTGTGTGTGTGTGTGTGTGTGTGTGTGTGTGTGCGTGCGTGCGTGTGCGTGCGCGTGCACATGCGTGTGTGTGTGAGAGAGAGAAACTGTAGCTAATGCTGGCATTAACACTACCACTATGGCTTGATTCGCCTTCCTCATCATTGCCATCAACATCATCATCATCATCATCAGAAATAACATAATCATGGTGGGTAATCAGGGCTGTGACTACTCACCCTCTCCTGCCCTGAAAGGGGAAATGAAACCTCATAGAGTCAAGGTAATTTTCTGTGAGATAATGGTTTTACAGCAGAACATAATGCAGTGCGATGCGAACAATTTTTGATTCAAAGATAATTGCCTGGGATACTGGTGTTTTTCAACTGAAAAAAAAAATCATTTTTTAGAGAGGATTCTCAATGATGCGACTGTGGTTTTTGGAATCAATAATTCTATGACACCAGAGTCAAAGTGGAGTCAAAGATGTTTTTTTACTCTTTTTTACTCTCCTTGAGGGTTCTTAAGGCAATGCTTAATGTGTTTAGTCAAAGAGTATCCTCTGTTTCTCTGATACTAATGTTTTCAGAGTCAAACTGTGGACAGACGTATTCATTAACTCCCTACAGGATCCCGCTGGGAGCGGAGCTACACCGAGGGCAGATTCAAGCTGTGTACAACTTATCTGTGCCTAACTCAAGGGCACACACACTCGAGTTTTGAAAGCATTATTTTCCTTTGGTCTCAAAGTTTTAATTTCCCAGCTTAACTAACTGGACTATAATAATCACTAGTTCTCTCTCCCTCCTGCATTTGGCCACAATTTTTCATCAACATCACATATTGCGTCTTCACTGGCAATGCATCTACCTTCTGGAATGCTAGTTCGATCCTTGCAGGCAGACTTCAGGAGACGTGTCTCCACACCCCGTGTTCATGGTATCCAGTAAGGACATCTGGTCATGTGGTGGTCACAGGGGTGTTTCAAGGCATAGGCAACCGTATGCAGTTGGGTGAATATAGAGGCAATTATTCAAATCGTGTAATTTTTATGATTGCAAATCTTAAATGAATAACACATACATAAAGACTTATTTAACTGCTGAGTGAGATGATGACGAGAGACATGGGGAGGGGGGGGGGACTGGCACGGTGGAGAACTAGACTAGTTGACAGTTCACTGCATCTTCATAAATGTTCTACCCGTCTGTACTAAAGAAAAGACCAAAGTCATCTGGGACACCGTTTAAAAATAAGAGGAAAGATGAGTCAAAAAGGAGACACACTTATATGTCTTTTATAGAACCTGATTAGCCCATTGTGATGCCAGGAGATAATAACTGAAGTGACACAGGTACACAGCAAAATCCTCAATGTTCATTTATCCATTTGTAATGTTTCGAGTGTAGAAATGGAACCAAAATGGACCCATATTTGGACACTCTCAAGAATTAATTAACACAGAATTTGACTGTGTATATAGAGAGATACAGTGACAGTCAGGGGAGGGAGAGACAAGCATCTATTTAACGGCAGATAACTGACACTTTCTCTCAGGTCATCACCTGTTTTAGAAAATCTGTCTGCTGTTAACTCACTGCTATCGTTGCACAGAGTACATAAATTACTTGAATAAAGACTTTTACAGTCAATGTTCTGTGTAATTAAAGTGACTGAACATTTGGTGTGCGTGCATGCATGCATGCATGCGTGCAAGAGTGCGCGTGTGTGTGTGTGTGTGTGTGTGTGTGTGTGTGTGTGTGTGTGTGTGTGTGTGTGTGTGTGCGTGCGTGCGTGTGCGTGTGCGTGTGCGTGTGCGTGTGCGTGTGTGCGTGTGCGTGCGTGTGTTGGCAGGCCAATGAACAGGATCCGCTATAGTGACAAAGCATTGCAACAGTGACATACAGTATATGTCCAACACTATTACAACTGTATATTAGCAAAATAACAATGAGTTTATTAAAAAGCATGGAATAGTGAAAATGAGAAAGGAATTTGAAATGAAGGTGGTAGTCTCTAATGTGTTTTTCAATGTGTAGGGTTTGTTCAGATCTTCAAGAAGGGGCAGTAACACAGAATAACAAGCAAGAGAAAGAGGTGAGACACCGACAGATTGGAGAAAGAACAAGCCGTTTGCCCATTCATCCAGAGTTCTGTGTTATAGTCCAATACAGTCCAATCCACCAGTCGATCCTCCTACGCTGTCCCAAGTGGTCAGTTCAATTACAGTCCCATGCCAACTACACCAGAAATCATTCAGCAATCAAAACTTTCCTTTTCTCAATGTGTGGCTGCAGAGAATTACCGCCAATGTTTTAAAAAATGCACCAAGGGAATAGATCCCAACTGTGAGCCATACAGCCCTCTCCAGTAATCTTTTTTTTCTTCTGTTGAATGTTTTCAGTGCCAACCTTTAAACTGCTATTACATTATATTGATTCCAGACACACCATCAAACATTTCTGACAAATTATTGCATTTTGAATTTGATTTGAAGATAAGCACCTCTTGAAACAATATTTGGCTATATGTATAATTATCCTGATCCAGTGGGCCAGGCTGTGACTGGCTAATTGGTGATGGTGGATGATAATAATTTTCCACCTCAAGCCTGAGACATCGTTGTCACTTTCGGTGTCACTTTACATCTTCTTCGTGAGAATGGACCTTGTGGCGACACAGCGGTGTATCTATCCACACACAGCCACATGTCTTATAAAAGTGTCATAGTAAGATGCTGAATGGCTTCAATCCCACTCTTTTTACAACTGTGAGTAGAGCCTTACAGCGGTTTCACACTATGGTCCCGGGTGCGCACTCGGGAACGGAGCGGTCTGGAGTGCGCACCCGGGACCATAGTGTGAAACCGCCCTTAATGACTATAGGTAGGAGAACAACAGAGGAATGTGGCTACATCCAAACCTGAAACAATTGGGAGTAATAATGGAATACCAGTGGTAACGCCCCCTTTGTTCAACAGTCCAACATGAGGTGGTGTCAATGCATTTCTCTTAAATGTGTTGAAGAGTGACAAAAGCTTTCAATTATCACTTTTGCTGTTTACATAATTGTACACCACAAAGGTTTGCAGCTCACTCATGACTGCTTAGCTTTCTCAGCTGCAGGCTAGCTGCAGCAGGCTGGTAGCTACACTTTATTTGACCGGTATACTGTGTGTGTGTGTGTGTGTGTGTGTGTGTGTGTGTGTGTGTGTGTGTGTGTGTGTGTGTGTGTGTGTGTGTGTGCAACAGTGTGTGTGTGTGTGTGTGTGTGTGTGTGTGTGTGTGTGTGTGTGTGTGTGTGTGTGTGTGTGTGTGTGTGTGTGTGTGTGTGTGTGTGTGTGTGACGTGCAAGTGTTCGTCTCACTGGCACTGACACTTTTCTACACATTTAATACATACAGCATACTTGATATCTGCTGCTAAGCGATGTCTCTTACTTGCTCATCAGACTGGCTACTCCACCCTATTCTTATGATTCTCTTTTGAACTGCAATTCGTGGAAAGTAAAGTACCCTTGGGAAACAATGTGGCCCTTAGGTCAGGAGCCTATCTTCTGTTTCCTTAGCGTGAGGCAGCTTGATGTACAAGTGCACCCCCTGGACATGCAATCTTTTACTCCTACTTTATAAGCAGCATTAACAATTCAGGAGTCAGTTGCCAATGTGCTTTCTCGCTTGTCCCCTCTATACAAACCCCTATCGCCTTATTCGTTTTTTCCGAACAACTATTAAAGCAAGAGTCAAAAATGACTGAACAGTTAAAAAATACACCAGAAGAAGAGCATCACTTTCTCTCATGTTCACAGAATGGGTTCATTTTTTAGGGTAGGCTGAGATTTTAAATAAACATTCAGAATACATCCTTTGGAATGATGAATTTCTTCCTGAGATAAAAGTGAGAAATAAAATTCTATTTCTTCTATTCTATGTTTGTTTTTTTACATGATGAAAGGTTTTAAATACATTTATTTTGAACCTTTTCCCAAAAGGGGACGTGGCAGTATGCAACACTTGTGCACAAACTGTGTCCTTGGCAGAGGAATGCATTATAAACATACTTACAATGCGTTATAATCTGCTTATAACACTGTATAATTATAGTTATAAGAACTCATAAATACTCATAATGCTTTATAACAATAATCATAACACCTTATAAAGCATTCTATAATGACTTATACAGTAAGGTCAAGTATAAATGCATTGTGATATGCGTATAACACTGTATAATTACAGTTTTACTGTTACTGTCTGCAGCGTTCGACAGTGAACCATCAGATCCTCCTCTCCACCCTTGAGGGGATGGGTGTCTCAGGCTCTGCACTCTCCCTGTTTGCATCCTACCTGACAGGTCGCTCCTACCAGGTGATGCTGAGAGGGTCTGTGTCAGAACCACACAGGCTCACTATGGGGTTCCCCAAGGCTCGGTTCTGGGTCCTCTTCTTTTCTCTCGCTACACTACATCTCTTGGTGCTATAAAGCATTAATGAGTTCTTATAAATGAGCGCCTGTCACAGACATGCACAGAGCAAGTTCTGTCAGGGAACACAGTGCAGTTGTTGGTGGCCTACCATTGGACCACGTCAGCTCCACATACTCATCCACTCACACTCATTTCATTCTCAGACCGCTCTATTTAAGCTGGAAGGTTGCACTTCTCATTTTGCTTGCTTTTGCTGCACACACACTGTTGCTGCTGCTGCGCTGCTGTTGCTAAAATTACTGCTCACCCTCCAGCACCCCATGCTACCACCTGTTGTTTTGGATCTGCAGTTTATGTACGGGGGATTCTGAGTCCCTGGTTGGGAAATGTGCTTTATCAGAGTACCTAAAAGCAGATCCAAATTCATTGCCAAACCATAATAAATATATTGCTCATTTTATATTCAATAAATATATTATCCTTTATGAGTTGTCTGTATCCATTTATGTGTTGTCCTGACACAACTATAATTATACAGTGTCATAAGCAGATTATAATACATTATAAGTATGTTTATAATGCATCATAGACATAGGATGCATAGCAAGTGTTACCCAAATTTGTGTAGTGTTGCATGTATTATCTCTAGTCTGAAGTACTGTACATTAAGTGTCCCTCTGTGTAAAACATATATATCTTCATGATGTTTTCATTCAATGTATTGACGTCATGAGATTGCTTGTACAGTTTACGTTGATTTATTGATTGGTGGTAGTTGGTTGATTGATTGATTGATTGATTGATTGATTGATTGATTGATTGATAAGTTAATATTACCTGATTGGAGTAACTTGGGTGACCTTGTTCTCTTAGCACCCATTTATCCTCTCTGCCTCTCTCTTTCTGCATCAAATTCTTAGTCTCGGGGCTGTTCTCTCTTTCTTTCTCACATTCCCTCGCTTCCTTTTTATTGCATTGTCTCTCTTCTTTGTCTTTCTACTAGTCTGACAATTAAACATCAAGCATTAAGCAACACAATTAAGCATGCACACCCATGATTGTGTGCACGCTCACACACACACACACGCACGCACGCACGCACGCACGCACGCACGCACACAGACAGACAGACAGACAGACAGACAGACAGACAGACAGACACACGCGCAAGCGCGCGCATGCGCACACACACACACACACACACACACACACACACACACACACACACACACACACACACACACACACACACACACACACACACACACACACACACACACACACACACACACACACACACACAGAGAGAGAGAGAGAGAGAGTTAACTGACACTGGAGGTTAATCTTTATTGAGGTCCTTGTTTCTCGCAAATGACTCCTGAGAACAAACATTGAGACGGTGTGACAGTGGCTGTCTTTTAATTAAAAGCTTCAATTTGTTATACCTGTCGCAGTGATAAGGACTAACACTATCAGTGTGTGCAGTATGTGTGTGGGGTGTGGGTGTTTGCAGGGGAGAGCTAAAGCAAGTCACCAACACACAGAGACAGAGAGTAAAAGAGAGAAGTGTGAGAAATTACAGGCCATCTGTTCTCTCTGTAACTCCTATTTGTCATTTTGAATTAAATCTAACGCAACGTTTGGCCTTTGGCCTAAAAATCCTCTTCGAAGTAATTAGCCCAATACCATCTACAATGAAATAGTTATTAAATGTGACAACAACTGCCGTCAACGTGCCTTTGAGTAAAGCATTCACTCACAAGAGTTGGACATTGGCCAGCAGCTCCAGGTTAGTAAGGAGTGTGTATGTGTATGTGTGTGTGTGTGTGTGTTTATGTTATGGATATCACAACGCACAACCTTGGCTTGGACACATTACATCAGTGATGTGACAAATACAACAGAAACAAAGACAAACAATGAAAATACATTGAAATAAGATCCAATACTTATCTATTACTTAATACATATTTTATATATATATATATATAGGAACCTGCTGTGTGTGACTGTTGTGACTTAGTTCATTAATGGCCGCTCACATGGTGGATGGTACTGTCCTTCAGACAAACATGTTTTTTATATGTACGTTATTTGATTATTTGTATTTTATGACATTCACCCCACGACATTTACAGTGCTTTGCCCTCCACTGGTGCTCAGATATATATATATGTCTGACTCCAGATGTGCTGCGTAGTCCCCTGCATTCTGGTCCTCCTGATTTCACAGGCATATTCATGGAGAAGAAGAAAAGGGACGTAGTGCTGCACTGCTGCCCCCTATTATCCGCACTTCCAGCTGGTGCCATTCACTATGATGACCCATGATGACCTAAGTGATATGGCAGGCCCTACTGTATAGCCCTGATTTAGGATAAAATAACTGTGATTCATAATCTATCATCTAAAATGGATGCAGGGCCTGTGTGTGCGTGCGTGCGTGCGTGCGTGCGTGCGTGCGTGCGTGCGTGCGTGCGTGCGTGCGTGCGTGCGTGCGTGCGTGTGTGTGCCTGCATGTGTTTATACCATAGGGGTTTGTACTTTGCATGTATGTGACGTGTGAGTGTGTCAGATAGACAGAGATAGTCTGTCATGTGTTAAACCACAGGGAATTAATCACAATTACGTGCACACAGTTTCATGAGAAGAGAAATGGCATGACGATGAGGGTGTGTGTGTGTTGGGTGGGGGGCGTCATATCATGCTTGGGCTTCCCCACAGACGTCAGTAGCCCGCTATCCCTGCTGGTGACGTAGCCACTCATCCACTACTTAAATCAAGCCCCCAAACCCACCACAGCACTAGGCTATCGTTTTTACACGAGGTTACTGACGACCAGACCAGCCTCTCCATCCAGGGGTCTTCTGTTCTCTCCTCAGCACCACCATCCGAAACGATCGAGCCTCTGTGGGGACAGCAGTGCGCTGATTGGCTGAGCCGTGACAGTTGTTGGCGCGTGCCAACCCGGGCCGCGTGGACATCATATATTGAGTGCGAGGCATCGCGCACCTCAACAGTTCCTCTAGCTCTCTTTCCTCAGCACCACGCGGAATAAAACGCACAATACAAAACAAAAGGCAAGTAGTGCATGACTTTATCCTTTTAAATTACTTGTCGACCTATTTGTAGCCATAGCCTATACTGTTTCATTGCTTTTGTTTATATTTGCAATACTTTGTGATAGGCCTGTCTACTAATCTGTGGCTGAGCATCTTTTAATGTTTTCTGAAACATTTGTAACTTTCTTCGGATTCAGTTGTTTTCAATTTCAATGTTATTTGTTTTCTTGTTTGATCTCCTTTCCCCCTTGCCCCCCCCCCCTTCTTATTCTTCCCTTTCTTTTTTTTCTATGGACATAATGATTCGATGGGAACTATGCACGAAAACGAATTTCACCCACTGTTTTACTTCTGTAAACCTGTGATACATGTGACAATAAATCTGATTATGATTCTGTTTATAACACTTTAAAAAAAACGCATCATGAAATGTTGTTTGAATAATATTCTCTTCTCTCTTCATCAATCCAAATACCTCGTTTTATATAAAGCCATTTTACTGTTAATGCCTTTGGCACACAATTAAAAAAGAGAGATCATCATTCCCCATCAGCCAAAAATAAAAGCAGTAAGGAGAACTTAGCTTATTTATTATTTACAAAATAGCCACATTTAATAGTTTAATGATATCTTATGGAAATTGTGCCATTTATTTTGTATTTTTGTTTTGTTTCGTTGCTTTCAGTCGATGGCTGCTGCGCGCACAAGCTGTCTGTGGATGTTGGCGCTGGGCGCGTGCGTGGCGCTGGCGATGGGAGCGGACTGTGGAAAGGAGTGCGCGCTGTGCGTATACCGTCTACTGGGACAGCAGGCGACACTCACCTCCCTGGTAAGTATTATATATTATGCCCTGTTCTGTAGAATTTGACCGTATAAACCTATAAACTCAATCAGAATCCTACAGTTGGCTTAAGTCTCTCTTTTGTCTTTTTTTATGCATACTGACTTACACTGTAACTGAACCTCTGATCTAAAGCAGCCGCTTTCTGCGCGGCTGTGCTGTTACAGCCACTCAAAACGGCTGCTTATCAGAGGTTCTCAAACTTTTCAGTCCGCTGCGACCCCCCCAAATATTTGAAATGGTGACCCCCCACCCTGATAAGCACTTAAACGTAGGAGTTGAGGCATATATTTTTGTTTCAGTTCCAGATAAATATTGTGAAAATAACAGATCTACAAGCCCACAAGCCTCACAATGCGAGGCTTGTGCCTCTGTCTAATATTATTTGACAATTTGTTTGACCATTTTTATATCATAGTTTGTTCTTTTGATGCAGTGATAGTCTTTTTTCTTTTCTGTCTTTTTTGTTTGGGGTATTAAAAAGGTCTTAAAAGTCCACAAATTGACACTTCATTGTCATCCGGGGTGGACCCCCAAAAAAAATCATGTGTGGAACCCCACGGGGGTCCCGACCCACAGGTTGAGAACCACTGGCTTAGATTGATTGGGCAAAAAAGAAATAGCTTTCTGTAAGTTAGTCAAGGTGAAAGTTGCCAGATGATTCTTTGTTTTAAGCAGGTTGCATCTGACTTTTGGAGCTTTCATTTGACAGTGAGTCTGCTATCCTTGCCTTTCTCAGTCTTGAATATTTTTTTTCGGACATTGCTCCCTTCTGCACGTCAATGCCATTCTTTTTTTTACTGGGCTTTAATATAAGGAACTTTTCAGGGACGGCGACGGTTCATTTACAACTTCTTCCCAAAAAAACATTTGCGCATCAATGCTCTCCAAATTGCGCACGACTTTCCACTCTAAATGCACCTTCAGCAGCCCTGAAACCATGCAGTTGTTTGGGCACATATTGAGTTAGATTTGTGATTTAAATACGTATGTGCCTTAGCTACAGGTGGGAGATCTGTTTCACAGTTGTTTTAAATAACTTATTTAAAAAATATTATTCTGTGTCCTCAGCAGAGAACTCCATTCGATTCAAGTGTTTTGCGTCCCTTCATGTTCTCTCCGCTCATGTCATTTAGCCTACTTCAGTGGTTTTCCAACCTTTTCATATCAAGGTCCATTAATCGGCATTTGAGCCACAGGCCACTATTTGATGAGATTTAGACTCGCAGACCCAAGCTTTAGAATATTTTGTTATCGTTGGATACGATTTTGTCCACAATTCCATGCTGTATTGATGTTGATACCATAGAGATAACAGGCAGACGTTGATAAAAAAATAACAATTCTTTAATTAAGTAATGCAGATGTTTAACAATAATTTAACTTAACTTTAATTATTTTTTATTAAAAATGAAACCCAATTAGACCCATAAGGGTCCATTTGGTTTCATTTTACGCTCTCAGGAGTTAAAGATATATAAGGGTCCATTTGGTTACCAACTCTCCATCATTTAGCTGGGGACCATTTGGAACACCCTCAAGGGGAGGACCACTGAGTGGTCCCCGGACCACTGGTTAAGAACCACTGGCCTACTTCGTTAATTAGTGACATCGCCGCCTCCTCAAATTCGAGATGGAATTATGCACATCAGTCTACTTATGTGCGTAATGGCTCTGTAGGCTAGACTTCAAAGGTAAAACAGAAATACGGAAGGAGTTCAGAACGCTCAGCGCCTCGTGATATAAAATAATAGGCCACCATAATGGAAGTCGTGTTTTTATTTTATTTTGTAAACGTTTTGTGCATCGCATTTAATTGGTTAATTAGTGACATTGCCTCCTCCTTAAATTCTAGAGGGAATTATGCACATTAGCCTACTACTGTGTGCGTTTGCTCTTACTGTAGACTTCAAAGAGAAAACAGCAAACAAGGATGGAATTCTCTCTCTCTCTCTCTCTCTCTCTCTCTCTCTCTCTCTCTCTCTCTCTCTCTCTCACTCTCTCACTCGCCTTTCTCTCTCTTTGTCTCTCTCTCCCATCATTTGTCATCATGCGCAAACATCTACTACAGTCCATAGTTCTCACTCAAATACACACACACACACACACACACACACACACACACACACACACACACACACACACACACACACACACACACACACACACACACACACACACACACACACACACACACACAGTTGGGTTCAATTGGCTGATACGGACTCCAGCTGTTTTCCAGGTTTAATATGTGCTACCAGTCAGAAACCAGTTAAGGACTTGTATACCTTATTTAAATCCTCTCTCATTTTATGTACTTCCTTCCCTGACCAGCAGAGAGAGCTGCTGTGAATGTAATCTCTGGCCCCCCAAGCCATCAATATATCCTCAATACAATTTTCCTGCCCATTAATTCCACAATCATATGCCTGCAGAACTGAAAGCTCAGCAAGAATTCCTCCGCTATCCTATTTAATGTGAATATCTGAAAGACTAAAACAGGTGAAATCCAATGACTGATATGAGGTTCGGAGCAGGTTTTATTGGCAATGCCCAACCCCAAGGGGCGAATTGATTTAGTTGAGTTAGGAGTGTGAGTGCCAGTAGGGATGAGGATGGTGGGGTTTCCGATCAGATGGCTTTTATATGGGAGAATGGTTACAATGAGTAAAACAATGAAGAACAGATGGTTTTGGGTGAGTTTGTGATTGTCTTAGTGTAGGGGGAATTAACAAGGGTTGTTGGTGACTAAAGGGGACTTTTGTTCTTCCAAAACATCTGTTGCACGCTGTAATCTCCCGTACTTTCATGATATTGTGCTGCCTTGCTCTTTCTTTCTTTCTTTCTTTGGAGCTGTACAATCTTTCTCTTAAAGACAGAAAGGAAATAGTGGGTCAGATAATAGAATTGCTGCTATTACCTCTAACTAGTCCATGGTCCGTGGGGGGATATGCGCACTGTGCACATGATCTGGCAACCTGGGAGCCATTCATTCCATAGATCGTGGGGCCATCCCACAGCTGGGCAGCCATAACCATGGCGACATTCTTTTAGATAAAAACGCGAATAAACAGCTCACAGTTGGGGAAATTCGGGCTTCGCAGTTCCGTGCACATGGTAATGGTCAATGGCTGTGTGCAATTTCAGATCAATAGCTCCAGCCACTGAGGAGAACCGGGCAGAACAATTTTGGTCTCACCACCACCCTATACCTCACAGAGCTTTGTCAAATTATAGGAGGGTGTTCACTAAACATCCATAGTCCATACAGTTTCCTTGGCTCTCATATCTCATACTCTCTTTCTGTGTTACTCTCTCATTCTATACGGCTTGGTCTTAATTCTTGTATTCTCATGAGCTCTTTTGTACTTGCCATGATCCAGCATAAAATAATAAAATAATGTTATGAAGATAAGGTGATAACAACAATAGCATTACATGATTTTAAAGAACTAGTGCGCAGGGGGCATGGCCATCCTTCAGAAAACATGACCATTCAGAGCGGTTCTGGAGAACCACTCATCCGATCGACTTCACATTCGATTCATTCTTCACATGCTCTTTCTTGGGTCCTCATCAATACACCTGCCAAGTGTGAAGTCGGTCAGATGAGCAGTTTGTGAGACACGCATCACTGTACGGAGCACACTGGACTCACTGAACCACTGATCCAATCAATCTCACACTCAACACTGCACTCCCTTGGGTCCTCAGCAGTACATCCACTATTTGTGAAGTCGATTGGATGAATGGTTCTTCAGATATGCGTATGAGACAGTCAGTCTCACATACATTACTGTACAGAGATTCCTGGAATTTATAGATACAGGTAAATGAAGTGTGAAGTGTCATACAGTTGATTATTTCGCTCGCACTTTCTCTCTATCTACCCGTCTTCTCTATCATCGTCATCCTACTATCAATGCGTGAAATATCCTGCTAAACAGGGGCCTTGACCAACCTGTAGGTGCCGACTCCTCCCCAACCGCAAACACGGCAAATTGTGTTCATTATGCGGCCCGGCCAAGCCAGAGGCACGGTGGAGGAATCAAACCAAAGTCTCCACATTGGTGGGCAGGAACTTTACCGCTGCACCACCTGGATGCCATGCGTGCAACTTTAATCATTCTAGAGTGAGCTGTGTCCTGGAATAATGGGAATACCTCAGAGACCACAGGCTTTGAGTTGTGAATATAAACTGGCCACCATTTGCTGGTGTTCATTGTTTATTCTCACAATGAGATTTTGCTTAATCAGTCGATAGCTTTTACAGTTTTTAAGATGACTTTTGATTCAATACTTTATTAGTCAGAAATGTAAACAGCATGAGGTATTAAGGCTAAAATGATGATGATGATGACAATAATTTGCTGTTTTCTCAGACATGCTCACAGGAGTGCGAGGGCGGGTTGGACAGCCGGATGCTCCGCCTCTGCCGGGACACGCTGTTGGAAGATGAAAACCAAAACATCCTTGATGACGACCCAGGTCAAGGACAGCAGGAACAGGAAGTAGTAGGGGGCATGACCAGTGAAGATGAGGATGCCACGTCACCGCAACACCAGCTGGCTAAGAAGTACGGCGGCTTCATGAAACGCTATGGCGGCTTCATGTCTCGACGCTCTCCCTCCGCCTCCTCCTCCTCCTCCTCCTCCCAACAGGGGGCGTTGGAGAGCCCCGGTAATCAGGAGGACGAGGAGCATGTGCGAATGGCGATCCTGAAGGTTCTCAATGCAGAGGCCGATCACAATGCAGGAGAGGCGGCCAAGCGCTATGGCGGCTTCATGCGGCGGGCGGGAGGAGTAGGCGGGGAAGGGGAGGTGCAAGGAGACCTTCTGGAGGCTGTGCTGGGCCGCGGGTTGAAGAAGCGCTACGGGGGCTTCATGAGACGCATAGGCCGACCTGAGTGGCTGGTGGAAGACGCGAAGAATGGCGGCACCGGGGGCGTCCTGAAGCGTGCTTGGGAAGACGGCAGTGAGATACAGAAGCGGTATGGGGGGTTCATGGACTAGGCCTAGTATGATTATGAGCTTCCCCCACTGGTGCCCCTCTTCAACCCACCGCCCCCATAATTGCCTATACCCTACAACTAATCAGAAACCCAGTAGTCTGGACTTGTCATTATTTGAGACGTCGTCCCTACATGAAATCCGTCGTCTGGCTTTGTTAAAACGTGCTGCTGGCTGCCCTCATTGGTTCAACTTGGTCCTTCAACTTGTGTAAAAGATGAAAAGTACGTAATTCATATCTTGAGAAATAATGTTTATTTTTTTGGGCTGAAACTTTTGGGTCTGTTATCGGTTTTCATCATGATATTATTATTATTTATTAAAAGAATTTGTTGATCGAGACGTGTCAAAAATGTGTGTGATTTCACTGGAGAAACACAATAGAGTGTATATATTAAAATGTTATTCAATTGTCTGAAACTTCCTCATACACAGACTAACTAGCAGTGAGAGTGAAGGTAGGGTGTTCGTGGTTCGTTCAAAGGCACTTTAACCACTTAACCACCAAAAAAATCTTAATTCAAAAATAGACGGCCTACAAGCTTACACATTGTGACTTGTGAGCTTGTAGATCTGCTATTTTCATGAAAACGTTTTGAAGGGTTCCAGAACCAAAATTTGGAAGAGTTGTATTTAGTCACTAATGTGAGATGTTTTAACCACATGGACTCTAGTGTCCCAAATGTGGGGCGAACATTTGGTGAAAATAGCCTATCTAGTATCTACAATCTCACAACAACCAGTGGTGGACAAAGTACTCCCCCCCAGTACTTGACTGACTTGACTTAAAGTATAGATACTCCTGGTCAAGTATTACTCAACTACAAGTGAAAGTTGCGTAGTCAAATTTATACTTGGCTTAAAATACTGGAGTCCTTGCTTTTACAAATACTTTTACTACTTTTTTTTCAAAGAAAGATCATTAATGATTGTGAAATGTTGTGAGCTTGACGATCATCAATTTTCATTTCAAATATACTTTTCCCCTTCAAAAGTATAATATTTGTCTTTGAAATGTAGTGGAGTGATTTTTGGACTATCCAAAAATACAAATTCTCAGGTAAAGTGCAGATATTTACTTAAGCACAGTACTCCAGTATACTGTCTGAACCTTCTGAGTTCATAGATTTGCTATTTTCGACAAAGAGAGTTGTTGTAGAGGGGAAAAAAGGAGGGGGCCGAGTAGGCCTCTGGGGCATTCCGGTCAACTAAGCGTTTAATTGATTAACATCCCAAATTCCTTCTTGGCAGTATTTACCAAATTCTTCAGAGAGAGAGAGAGAGAGAGAGAGAGAGAGAGAGAGAGAGAGAGAGAGAGAGAGAGAGAGGGGGGAGAAGAAACAGCATTTAGAGGGCGTGACGTCCACTTTGGGAGAGGATATTTGGCCATATATTTAAAGAGAAATTCAGTGATATGATCGATCTGTTTGTTTTTAGTTTGTTCTGCGGGTGAATAAGAGCTCAGCACTTGGACAATGAACAACCAAAACAGTACAAAGTACTATGTAGCTGAGAGAAATGGTCATTGCACAGTGGCAGGAGCAGGAGTGTGTATGACAGGGCTGTCAAACTAATTTAGGGTCAGGGGCCACATTGGGCAAAATGCAACTTAATGAGAGCCGGACCAGTTGTCATAGACATCTACTGTAAGTCCTACCACAGGTGAGAAGGAGTCTTAAGGCAAATATTAGACGCTAAACGCCCATGGCTATATACACATTCATTTTCAGGAAGATAAAGTCTGAGATCATGCAAAATTCTCCTCACGTGCTACAATCTGGATAGTGTTCAATGGAACCCAAATAGCCAAACAGAAGGCCAAGTAACAGCAGGTAACCCTGACCAAGAGACAGTTTCAGTACTTTCTCATTGACAAAAAAAAAACACTGACTAACAGTAACAGGTTTAAACATTTTTGGATGCAAGGATGATGATCTGTAATGCCATGGTTCTCTGCCATGGCACCACCAATTCTGTCAGACTGGCCTGGGCAAGAGAGCTGTTCTTTGGCTTAAAACAGACAAGTTTCAAGTTTCAAGTGTCCAAATTACTCAGAGAATGATCTCAAATCAATAACTTGCTGGGAGTAGCCTAGCTGTTATTAAAACGAGGTACCATTAAGTTAAGAATGAATGTTGTCAAATTAGACACAACTTTTTCAAAATAAATTGAACATTGTGGAAATGTTCACAAACTTGAAACCAATTAAGCCAAGTGCAAGTTTACATGGCCATTTGCTCAGGAATTGTTTTAATGTCTCCTTCTTCCACAAATTGATATTGTCCTGATATATTATATCATGACACAAAAGCAGATCAAAGTCTTCATTGCAGATGTTTCATAGAATCAGATCTGTAATATTTCTAGAAGACAACATTAAATTCTGGTACCCCAGGACCAGCCCTATCAAGCATTCCTGGCACTCCAAAAGCATACAGTACATCATCTCTAAGACCCTATTTACACCTGGCATTAAAATACCGCTTTGGTGATCAGATAACAATGTAATTACACTTATTTGCATACAATTCAGGTGTAAATGCATCCGACAGGTATTAGGGACAGATTAAAATGTCATTGTCAGACAATTTGAGTAAACAGCAGGCAATCTACGCCTGCTTCAGCTGTGTCAAATGATCATTGGCCTGTGAGTTGCATAGAAGATAGTTGACAATCCAGCTCTTTTCGAGGGCTGGCGTGTGCGTGAAACGAGCACAAACGCGACATTTTCATGGGAGTGCTTGTTGCTCCACCTGTCAGATTGCCCACGCTTCCCTGCCTGCCTCGCCTCTCATTGAAAATTAATTACTAGGCGCATCAGTCGCTTCCCGTGTGAAAAGTCCATAAAGGATGTAAATAAGAGAAAGTGACAAGTGCAGTGCTATCTACATTTTACATGGGAGGGAGAGAGAACTCCAATGTCAATATGTATGACAGGGAGACATTTTAATGCGAGTTGTAAATGTCATTTGGCTAAATATGTGGTCGTAATCCACAGACAAGAAGTGTGTTAATGCATGCATGTCAAATGCCAGTTGCATATGTTACATCCTTCATGGTATAAAACTATAACTGGCCGTTAGCCCCTTTCGGAACCCTGTGTACCCTTTTTGTATTTGGGAAGGCGGTATGGGGTCCCCTCGCTGGTACCACTGTCTGGTCTCTGACAAATATAACGTCTTTAAAGTTTTGCAGAGAGATTTCAAAGATACTCTGAGCTGCATTAGGGTCCCGCGGAAACGTGTGTTGATTGGCGCTAAACAATTAGTTTTCCTCTCTTCCGCGCCTCCCCCGTCTTGTGATTGGCTAGATGCACTTTTCCAGCCAATCACAAGACGGGGGAGGCGGGACATGGTGCGTGAGTGATAGCAAAATTACATTTTAAATATGGATTAAACATGTTTAATGGCAACGCCGATTAGCTCCCATCCACTTGACCCTAATGCAGCTCAGAGTATCTTTGAAATCTCTCTGCAAAACTTCAGAGACATAGAACACCGAAGTCTGACGTAATTTACACATCCTACCTGGTTCGCGGTTTTCCACCCCCGTTCTGAATCCCCATAGACGTCTTTAATATCGCGTCAAATAAGAACTGTGTTCAAAAAATAAACAAATGACCCCGGCGGTTTGACTCATATGGATATGAAGCATCAACTGACGGTGAGAAAACGCTAATGTTACCCCCGCCGAATTAGTTACATTTTAGCCAGAAACAGACAGTATCAAATATAAGTGACTGACTATCATAAACGATACAGCCACCTCCCTGACAATATGGCCGAGACAGTTTGTTTATTTACAGTATGGACCTCAATTCTTATATGAGACGATTCTAAGAATGTTATTCTCCATAGAGAAATTACTTTAGGAACCGGGGGATGAACGAGTGACATCAGGACTTCTGTACTCTATAATAAATGTGAATGGGAGAAGACATTGACTTTCAAGGGACCCTGGATACCGCCTTCCCAAATACAAAAAAGGTATAGGCTACAGCGTTTTCACTTTAGAGACATTTTTATTCTCCCAGTACATTCGGCAAAAATTACTAGGTAGCTTGCCGTAAAAATTTGAACGCCAAAACTTCCACCACACAAGATCAGTGGCCGTTTTCACATGAGGTGAATTTCAAAATTTCCACTCTACTACTCTACGCATTTTGTCTCTGTGAAAACGGGGCTCTAGTTAATGTTTACAAATCAATCGTCATCCACCATCACTCTGTAGTCAAAAGAGCATCATTGTGTAGTCTCTGACCCAAAACATGGCTGCCACTACCACGTCACTAGCCACGCCCCCCGTGATGACATCATGTTGCCACTCACTATTCAGGGTTCCGAAAGGGGCTAGTGGGCCGTATGAGTATTCAGCATGGATGTTTGTTAATAGTACAAAACCAATGATGACCCTAATCCTGCATAGTGGACACCCCCTACAGCTGGACTGTCTGTGGTATACTGTAAGTCATGAGAACAGAAACAAGGAGGGGATTGTGAGGACAAATGAGGAGAAATGAGAGGAGAGAAGGTAGATGGAAAGCGAGCAAAATCAAGCAATTTGAAATGAAGAGGGTGTGTAGATTTTTATGTACCATACAGTAGGGGACGGTTTCTCAACCCGACGTTGAAAACTAGTGCCATAGGGGATGTGTAGATGCAGGATATTCGTAGATCTGCCATGACCGTTTTCTTCATGATGAGGTTGATATGGGTATGGGCGGTGGACCGCTGTTTGAAAGAATGTGAACCTCTGGGCATTGCAGTCGCTCAGCCAGTGTGTTCATTGTACAATCTCAGTCCAAATCATGATGCAATGGGGTTGAAGTCTCCTTAGGACCTGTGTTTGATGTCACCGACTATCACTATCTGCCCATTGTAGTGTGAAATAATATAGAAATGCCATGACGTACAATTTTTATATAGTGTGAACCTGAGGTGCATATACTCACAGATTGCGGTATCAGTTTTTATCCTGGGGCAGTCGTGCTCACTGAGGATTGAGAGTGCGAAAAGGTTGTGCTGATTGGTCAGCCTGTCATATCTGCCTTAGGAATTATATGGCAGCTGCCCAGTCAGTGCAAGCTAAAGTGGCACCGTGCACTAGACTTGTTGAAGAAACTCACCATGTTAAACATGGACGTAAACATGGAAGAAACACAAGAGCTGTCAAACACAGCTGCTGTGGTCGGTGTGATCAAATTCATGGTTGAGAAGACGATTGATTGAATTTATTTGTAGATAAAAAGAAACGTCACATCAGCACTTCCATGAATAACAACCCTATCACCGAGGATAAAAACACAATAAAGCCCTAAGGCTTATTACCGTTGTGGTCCTCTAAAAACGCATAAACAACCCAACATAAAAACAGACAACACAACATATAAAAACAATGGAATTTATCCAGAAACAAAAGAAGACAAAACACAGAGTGGAAAACAGCAACTTTTGACGGTTCACAGATTGGCTAGGTAATGATGAGACTGTCCATGCTTTGAGCCAAATCCCTCTTCTCACAGTTGGGAAAATCTTTCTTCGTTCTTTCTTTTTCCTTTATTTATTCAGGGAAACCCATTGAGAGCAAGCACTCTTTTTGAAGGACGCCCTGATAACAAACATTTGAATCACATTACAATACAGTTGGACTATAATTAAAATTTCACAGAGCGGTTTTGTATTGACAGTACAGTATGCCAATATATTAAATTAAATTATTTGTGAATAAGTAAGGTAGGCTATGAATAAATAGGCCTACAGATTATCACCTGGTCGTCGTCATAGCACGAGGATGATAGCGAGTGCAATGACGAATGACAGGAAATCATTTTTTAATCACAGTATATACAGTATGACTGTCGTATGCAAAGCCCTTTCAAAACTCTATACATTTTTTTTCATCCTTTATCTTTATAGAAATGTA
The DNA here is from genome assembly GCF_963454915.1 of Gymnoscopelus microlampas. Classification (NCBI taxonomy): domain Eukaryota; kingdom Metazoa; phylum Chordata; class Actinopteri; order Myctophiformes; family Myctophidae; genus Gymnoscopelus; species Gymnoscopelus microlampas. The sequence continues at coordinate 28,860,757 of NC_139942.1, read as the reverse complement.
TGTTAAGCTTTTTAAAACTTTGTTTCTGGTTGTCTTGAATGTATATTAGAATGCACCTACTTACACCCTTAAATACTTTGTTGACCTTATTTTTCATATACTTTTCCCTCTCTACACCAAATCTCTGCACCGAAAACAGTAGCACTGTGCCACGTTGTGAGCTTATAGATCTTCTAGTATGCTTATTAGTGAGCTTTATATATACAGTAGCTGTAGTACCTAAACATGCAGTATCTGTAAAAGTTGCCTCTGTGTAATAGCTCTAATGATAATGTTTACTAGGAACTGCAACGTGATGCAGTAATTTATGACAGGCTGTCTATGGGTGCTGTTGCACAACATCAGATGGACGGTGCTTTCCCAAGTTACGTATATCATAATTATCCATGATCTCTCTCTCTCTCTGTAATTTTACTGTGTTTTTTTCTCTCCCTCATTTCTCGGACATGTTCTCTTCTTTAACCCCCCTCACCCTCTTCACAGTGGTGTAACTAAGTACATGTACTCAAGTAGTGTACTCAAGTACAATTTTGAGGTATTTTTACTTTCTTCAGTATTTACAATTTTCAATACGATAGGCTACTTTTACTTCTACCCCACTACATCTCAGAGGAAAATATTGTACTTTTACTCCACTACAATTATATGAAAACTTTAGTTACTAGTTACTTTGTAGATTTTGATTATTATTACAAAAACACTAACCACTTCAGTCGTACAGTATCGGCCATTTGAAAATAGCAGATCTACAAGCTCACAATGCATCACTTTTGGTACTTTAAGTACATGTTGATGCCGATCGACTTCCTATATACAACGACTTGTGTCAGAGTATATCTACATTGAGGTATCGATACTTTTACTTAAGGAAAACATCTGAGTACTTGTTCCACCACTGATTCTCCACATCTCATCTCTCTTTATTGGATTCCCTCTCTCTTCTCATCCCGCTGTCTCTCTCTATCTCAATCCCCTTCTCTCTCCCTCCATCTCAGTACAACTGTTTATTTGGCTCTCAGCTGTGAAATGGAGTCATCAGTCTGTCCTGCTCAGATGAAAACAGATCAGTATTTTACTGCCAATTAGTTTGAACTATAAACCCATCACCCCACAGAGGGACCACAGTGTGGGTCTGATAGTTAGTTAGGTGCGTGTGTGCGTGTGTGTGTGTGTGTGTGTGTGTGTGTGTGTGTGTGTGTGTGTGTGTGTGTGTGTGTGTGTGTGTGTGTGTGTGTGTGTGTGTGTGTGTGTGTGTTTGTGAGTTTGCGTTTTATAGCTGGCAAATGGTCTACAACAGATTTTCCTTTTCACCTTTCCAACTACCTGAATATTGAGATGTTCACATAATGCATGATCACACACACACACACACACACACACACACACACACACACACACACACACACACACACACACACACACACACACACACACACACACACACACACACACACACACACACACACACACACACACACACACACACACACAAATGTGCACAAATACACACACATTCATGATGCACACATGCAAATAAAACCCAGCTTCTCTTGTACACATACTCATGCAAATATGGGCACACCCATGATAACCAATGTACTCTCTGTCTCACTCACACACATAGGTGAATAATGCATGATCACACACACACACACACACACACACACACACACACACACACACACACACACACACACACACACACACACACACACACACACACACACACACACACACACACACACACACACACACACACACACACACACACACACACACACACACACACACACACACACACACACACACACACTCACAGGCCCAGAAAGGAACAGGGTAATAAAGCGTGCTCAGATAGCATGTCCACGTCAGGTCCCAGCAAACCAATTTAAGACTCTCATTATCACATCTGTCATGTTTTATGGACCAAATATAGTCAAGTTTTGGAGCGAGATACTATATGTAAGAGATTCATCACATATCTGATTTTCTAATATCACTCCACCTTTATCACATAACACACAGTATGTAAAGCTCTCCTGTTGTTCTTTCCATTCTTTTCCCATTCTTCTTCATTCTTGTGTTCTGTTTCCTGCATCATTTTATGAGCTATGAATCTTGTTTATGCACAAGCTGTTATACAATATCATCGCTGTTGGGTGGAAACCTTGTATGTTTGTCCAAAACTGTAACTTATCAGGAAATGGAGAAACTGTGTTCCAATAGATCCAATGTAGTTATTATTTAGTCACAAGCTTTTGTTAATAAGCAAAAATAGCAGATCTACAATCTACAAGCAAACATGTCAGATTGCGATGCGGTGTGAGCTTGTAGATCGGTTATTTTTTTGTCTGACACTGTAGTATGACGAAGTACAGGTCATATTAACTGTATGCATCGGCAACAAAGTGACATACTGTAAGAAATACAATATTTTCAACTTCAAAACGTTTGGTTATAATGTTTTGCCTGAGGCAGACAGAAAAACAGTCAGTGTCGCATGTGGGAGTCCGTAACATCTTATGGTGCTTTTCCACTGCTGTAAAGTTGCTTTATTTCATTAAATAACTCTACAGTACCTCTAACTCTCTATTATCCCTCATAGTTTTCTGGCGCAGAAGACGATTGTCTCTTGATAAAAATGTTCAGACTTTTCATAAATCAAGTGGTCAGAGAAGTAGACATAACATCTGGATGTCGAGTCTATCTTCTCATGGAGATTAATTGCCCTGCATAAATGAATATGAATTCCAAGTCTGGACATCAAACCTGGGAGATGATAGATGAAACGATATCGGGATACCATGTGATAATCTTATATTAACCATTCAATCATATAACCTGAGTAAAGGAAAGATTTATTTTCGATAACAAAGCTCGGGCTGATAGCTGTGCCCGAGGTTTGCCAGGGTGATGATAAATTATCATATACCCATAGCCTCATTTATTTAAGAAAATGACACATTTGCAGTTAAGTGTTATTCAACTGCTAGCTATGGGTAGAGAAAAGGCCTATAGGTTCACCCCTTGTACAGATAGAGAGAAGGCCTATGGAGCATAGCAGTCGTGGGCATTTTGTGGTTCCACAGATAGAAAGCCAACTCATTTTTCCCATAGAGATTTCACCAAAAATCTTTATTAATTATTTTAAGCCTGGAACCAAGCCATCCTGGCTCCTGGTGAATCATGACCATAAAACATTTGATTCTGTGTCAAAGAATATTTGAATATATATATATTTTTTAATATATATAAAAATCAGCCTCCTGGTGGCGCTATAATAGGGCAATGTCAAAAGGGTGGTATTTGTTCCTCAACGTAGTGAATGTGTGTGCAAAGTTTCATCTCAATCGGATGCTGCGTTCATGATTTGTGGGCATTTGTTCAAAACGGGCCACTCCTGCAAACTTTAAATGTCAATGGGCTTGATTCGGGTTTTTCTGGCACTCACCATTGTATTTTATATAACAAGGTTGGACGGCTCTCCTTGGCAGAGAGACGAGAACTGCACTGGCATCTGTTCTTATATAAAGCCATACTTGGAGATTGTCCTAGCTACATCTCATCATCTGGAGTGGGCCCCCACTGGACCCTATCACACCCGTTCAAGTCGTTTTTTCACATTTAAGGTGCCCATGGTCAACTCTGAATTTGGTAGATCTGCTTCTTCTGTGGTCCTAAAACATGGAATGACCTGCAGACTACATTGAAATTAACCACTCTAGTACCCTTGCCTTGAGTCGTTTTAGAACTTTTAGAACATTTTAGAAATGTTTCTATTTGTAACTTTTATATCTCACATGTATGCCTTTTATTTTCCAATTCCCAGATGTAATGTATTTTTCAACTGTGATGTTGTTGAATTGCACCATATTATATTGCTCGACGACAGTGCAAATTATAGTCCATGAGCCAGACAAGATTTCATTATCGAAAGAGTGGGCAAAACCATACCTTTATTAAATTGTTTATAGGGTCAATATAAGTAAATAAATATATGATAACCTTTCCACAGGAGCAGCTTTTTCATATTTATCACACAAGTTTTCTGAAAATGTATATTTAAATATGCAAATAAGGCATTAGGAAAATATGCCCGAATTTGCATAACTTTCCAGAATCAACATTGGAACATTGGACAAAGCCAGAATCAACATTCTTATTTCATTTTGTTAAGATGTTCGAGTCAAAGGTTTTTAACGAGGGAATAGTCTGGCTCAATTTTGGGGCTCTGGCTCATGGACTAAATGCCTAATTTGCATATTTAAATATACAATTTCAGAAAACTTGTAATACGATAAATCATTGTCTTCATGTAAGTAATCAACTGAAGTTTCATTATGATAACTATTTTTTAAATTTTGTCATTTTTTCACCTGTCATATACGTATGGTGAAAATAACAAAATGTGTGATAAATATGAAAAAGCTGCTCCTGTGGAAAGGTTATCATATATTTATTTACTTATATTGACCCTATAATTGCTCAATGTTGGGGCTCTGGCTCATGGACTATTAGTTTAATTACTCAGTGTAATGTCGAGAATAAATACCCTGATTCCTGTTTGGGTATGTTTATGTGTAAATCTCTGGCGGCTGAATTTACTCCCACAGGATCAATAAAGGTATCTATCCATCTATTATTACTAAAAACACTGTCCTGTCTTGTTGTCAGCAACTTCTTCTGTTTTCTCCCACTGTGTTGTGTTATGCAGGAGACAGCCTGACAGTCCTAAAAGCATCTAATTCCCACAATGCCTAGCGCGAAAGAGGCGTGGGCATGGTGGTTGGTTGGTTGTCCTTATGTCCTATGATAAAAAAAAAAGAAAAAAGGCTCTGACCAGTCAGCGGGGTCTTCCTTCACAGTTGCCTTCAGGCTAGACTTTAGAGTCCAATCCCATTGTCCGGACGGACGCGCCGTGCTTTCATAGGCTCTTCTTGCCTGAGACTTTGTAGAAGTTCCTATCACTCTCGTTCGAATAAACTGTAGTTTTAGCCAATTCTGTATATCCATGACTACTAGTAGTTAGTTTATAACACCACACACCCAGCCTGAAAGGCACTGGGTGATACACACACTCACAACGAGTGAATTCAACCGGCTCAGCTGGTGCCATAATAGTCTGTATGGCATGGTGCCGATCTACATCAGGGGTCTTCAACGTTTTTCAGGCCAAGGACCCCTTAGCTGAGAGAGAGATGAAGCAGGGACCCCCCCCCCCACCCCCACTACATAATGTATACAATATTGTGTTGCAGATTAAACTTTTTCATAGATTTCATACTTGTTTGACAACACTATCATTGTGTACTAGTGTTGTGTTGGATTTATGTTAATGTGTATTTTCACACTGTTAACCACTTAACCCCCCCCCCCCAAAAAAAAAACATATATATAATCTTTGCTGAAAATAGCCGATCTACAAGCTCACAACTGCTATTTTAATGCTCCCCTCAGAATAGGGATGCGTTAATGTACAAAAGAATCCTAGCAATCACACAAAGATTTGGTGGCCCCCCTGTCGTAACTCTGAGGACCCCCTAGCCCTAAGGGTCCGGGCCCCCTTTTGAAGACCCCTGATCTACATAAACCTCAGCTTGAAACAATCTCCACCGACAACCAACTAGCCAATCACGGCGCGGTGGTCCTCCCGGCCAATGGGATAATACAGTCGACTTGTAAACAGGGGCGCAGTACCGTTACGGCCCTGAGTGAACTGAGCAGGTACACACGCTCAAGTGTCACAACTTTTGTGTGTATTTATATATATTTATAGGAAGCTTGGTACCGCGACTCCCCAGCCCTTTATGGTGCGTGTTGTTGCAGGTGTGTAACGTTGTCTATCTGCAGTGCAAAGGTCTTTTTAAAGAGCCGAGGCGTTGTTCTACTTGAGGAAGAAGAAGTGAGAGAGACCTCGTAAATCACAATCACATTTCTTCTGAAGCTGAGCTGCTACCGACCGGGGTACGATACACGGGGGTAAGTGAGTTCAGTTCACTGACGCAAATAACGTGATTGTTGTTATTTTAACCAAGTTTTGCATTCGTAGGATTCACAATAGTTACTTTAATTTAACGACATATTATTTATAGGCCTACATTTAAACATTGTTGCCAAAAGCTCAACAAGGATTAGCGGAATAGCGGTTAGTAACTGATTTGGAACTTGATGAAGCGTGATGCATCGTGAATCGTAACTAATCTATACATACGTAAGGTACGTTTGTGTAATTTCCAATTACAACATCTTTGTCAAGGGCATTTATTCCTTGCTGTCACTGCATATTCTCTTGACAGGGTGTGCCTATCTGTCATTCTATCCAGATAATGCCACCCAATAGATGATACACTACCCATTCAAGTCCTTTACCATGGCATGGACCAAAATTTGAAATAATCACAGTATCACACAGCTACCATTGATTTCCATTGAAGAGATCTATAACTGCCTTCCCCACCCATTATCTTAACACTGCATGAGATGCATAACATTCGTGTGACAGTGTGTTTCTATATCCACCAGGATCATTTTACCCTAATAAAACCCTACTGTGTTTAGGGGTAAGGTTTTGCACAAATGACCTCTGGCCTAAGCTGTTGAACTGAGCATTATTTCTTCAAATTATTTAAAAGTATCTCCCTCGCTCTTTCCCTTGTACACTAAAACTGCACAGTAAAATGTATTCATTTAGTGGTAGCCTGGGCATGTTGGTTGTCTTTAGGGCGTGTGTGAAGGGGAGGGGGAGAGCTGTCTTGTTCTGACACACAATGGTGTAATTCCCCTTGTTTTGTGGTAGGTTAGCAACATAGCCCAAAGCTATACACAGCCAGGTGATTCCCCTAAGTAGGACACCTTCAAGCGGAGGGAGAAAGTAAGTAGTGAAATGGTGTGATGTAGTTTTGGATCAACTTGGATGGGAATGAAAGCTTGTTGCACTCAGCATTCTAAAACAATAAAACTTACACGAAAAGGTTGTTTCAGAATGACTAGTCTTGGGATTTAGCACGTATACCTATTGGCTCAGACATTATTTACAACAACATGGGTTTGAATTCGGCATTTGTCCTTCATTATATTACCTTTTGTATATTGTTTCTCTCCACTAACCACTTTTAACCTGGCGTGCAGTTAGTAACTTTTGAGGGGGAAAAAAGGCAGATCTACAAGCTCATAACACGTTACATCACAAGCTTGTAGATCAGTTATTTTTCCGCCGTGAGTGATATCGTCAAACGATTAAGTATAAATCAGGTTTATGTGGATAAAAAAAACGATGAAACGCCTTGTCAATAAATCTAATACTTTTTGTTTCTTTCTGCACACTAGATCACACCATCCGTCAGCCGCCATGAATTTCTTCTTGGAAACCCTCCAGGTGCTGCTCCTCTCCATCTGGTACAACCTGGAGTCCTTCGTCTTTATGTTCATCCCCAGCAAGAGGAAGAATGTGGCCGGGGAGGTGGTGCTGATCTCTGGAGCGGGCAGCGGGATCGGACGCCTCATGGCGCAGGAGTTTGCACGTCTGAGCACGGTGGTGGTGCTGTGGGACATCAACCAGGAGGGCATGAAGGAGACTGCTAGGCTGGCTAAGGAGGCAGGAGCAGTCAAGGTCCACTATTATGTGTGTGACTGCAGTGATAAAGCAGAGGTCTACAGGGTGGCGGATCAGGTGAGGGCATGTCGGGCTTTCATGTGAAGGTTGATGGCTTCTGGCACAAAGGACTGACCCAAGTCGCTTTGTGTTGTAACCGGGTGATGATGTGGCTGGATGTGCTCTCCTCAGTAATTGTGGGTGTGTTTCATTTATGTAGGTCAGGGGTTACTGTGCCAGCATGGACAGCTTATCTAGTCTGTACACGGCTTGTACACAGAAACGCATAAAAGAACCACAATGAATGACATATTACCTTGAGCTGTTTACCTGCCAAAATAACTATTATGAAAAGAGTCCATAATACATAACGTTCTCCATTGAAAATAATGAATGAGTCGGTGGTGAAGATCTCTCTATACCAAGTCCATTATTTTCCTACAGTACATCGGGACACCTCACAATGTGGTAAACTGCTAATACTGTATGATGGCCACTTAACAAAGAAAAAACAGTTGTTTCTTCCTTATTATAATATATTTACTTTCATAATTGAGAAAAACAGCACTGTATCAACAGAAGATGTTGTCAGACATCAGGACACCTCAAACATAGTCCTGGTCACCAGTTAATCACCTGGTATCTGATATCAACAGCCAATGCCATTGAATCAGAAATTAGTATTTTCTGTGGCCATGGTACGACAGGGAATAACACGAATGGACTCAAGTCCTGTTTGTTTGAAACTCGAGCTAATGTGGCCTAGATGAGATTGTCAGCTGTGTTACTGTTATTGAGTAAACAGACGTTGAATGCCCTGAGGTGGTCGGGGAGGATGACATACCATGCCCTCCGAAGCTATGTCTCTACCTTTGATGCTTCAAAAGTGTCTGGTGAGATGGTCCAAGCCAAAACCATAGATCTTAATTTGTTATTTGAAACTGGTGCTTTTGTTCTGCAGAATCCTTAAAATGTTGGCACCTCAGTTGACTACAGACTAGGGCGGTGTTAATATCACATTTTTGCAAAGGGATTATCAAAGATAAGACAAAGATAACTATCAATCATATCTGCAGTCATGAATTCACCGCTAATGTCATTCAGTTCATTCAGGTGATTATTCTGTTGCCTTTGGAAGTAATTGGAAAATCTAAAATGTTACCAATAATGTTAGCTATAATTGATTATGTGACGTCACTGCATCAATGAAGAATCGTCCACGTCCGTATCGTGATGCATCTTAGAATCGATTATTTCCACACCTCTACTGGGGTCTACTGGGGTCCAGTCAGTGTAATTTGACATTCCCTACACACTGGGCTCTCTGCAGGCCTGTCACAATTATTGCATAATCGTCTATTGCACAGACATGCAAAAGTGTCACTTTTCAGCTAAAGTCACCTTTTTGAACCCAAATAGGGCAATTGTGTGACACCTGACCATAAAGAAAACAACATGTTGTCACCTTTTTCACCTCGCGGCTGTTTGCATGCCTGATTGCAATTATTTGAGATTATAATTATTTGAATTATTTTGCATAATCGTTTCCATGTTGAAAAATGTTCATATAGTTTCGAACATTTTCAAAAAGTAGTGGAAATAGCAGATCTACAAGCTCACACACAACACATCACATCTTGTAGATCGGCTATTTCCACTATTAATGTACATTCTTTCAACTTAAATATGCCAGTCATTTCTTTGTGTGTAATACTGTGTATATAGGTTATTTGTCATATCTGCCCTGTGTAACTTCAAAGCCTAAAAGCCAAATAGAAATGTAATGACAAAAACACAATTAAATCGCTAATCGCAATTATTTGTGTGACTTAATTGTCACGTAAGATTTCATAATCATGGCAGCCCTAGCTCTCGGTCAGTGTAACTTATTCCCTCCATACTGGGGTCTCAGTCAATGTAACTTGACATTCCCTACACACTGGGGTCTCTCTCGACGATGACTCCGTCTTTGGAAACCATAATATTCCAACAGCATCTACTGTAGAGTACTTTCTACTGTACTGTACAGTATGTCGGGGGATGAAGTCTCACCTGAAGCTGCGTTCCATTTGATAAACATGTTGGCTCATGTTGGACTGTTATGTTTAGACTTGTGAGATGTCCAACCCTAGGGGAGTGCCTGTTTGTGTGTGTGGTTAGTTACTTTTTTGTTGTTTGTTTGTTTGTTAACAGTATCACTGTAAATAATTACCTTAGCAGTATTTCCTTTTGTCAATATCTCCTCTTAATGATAATCTTTGTTTTGGGTTATGTAACCGTTATCTTTGACCCTTGCAGGTGAAGCGTGAGGTGGGAGATGTCAGCATCCTGGTGAATAATGCTGGCATTGTGACGGGGAAGAAGTTCATGGATGCTCCAGACTCCCTCATTGAGAAAACGATGGAAGTCAACACAATGGCTCACTTCTGGGTCAGTAGACCATACTGGATATGTACAGTTATGATTACTACATAATAGTCTTGTTTAATATATTGATTATTCCCTATGCTTATGTACATGCATGACTGTTGCCATAGTAGCCTCAAGTTAGTTTTTCTAATCTTGCATTTTTTTATCCACAGACATACAAGGCTTTTTGTGTATGAAAGAGATTAACCCAATGTTCAAGTCCAAGGCTGAATTAAAACAGGTTAATAAAAGACCCGCTGCATTGTGCAACATCTTATTGATGGTTACAGGGCCTGAAAATAATATGCGCAGTATGAAGGTTTCATTAAGACATAACGCTACTGACCAATATGTGCACGTGTCTGCATTACATGTGGTATTTGTATCCCTCTTTTTTAAAGCATGTTGTCAAAAGCTTGCCTGATAGTAAGCTTCTACTCAAGGCTTTTTCAGTCCATATGAATTCACAAGATGAAAAAGTATGCGTGCGATTTTGTTGTACTCAAACCTAACACACCAACTCTGAATTGTTTTTTACACCCATTACTACAAATGTAAACGCTCAGAAAGGTGCTCCCAGAAGAGACAAAAACTAACCAAATGTAACAGACAACAACGTTTGAGACAGTCGCAGCATTCTAATTGCCATTAATTGGACACCATCTATATTTCGCATCTTTTCAGCAATGTTCTCCCATACATCATCTTTTAATACAGCATTTATACATTTTCTCATGAATGATAAGATTATTAAACACAATGTTTGTTTGCCTTGGTGATACATTATGCTTCAACAACAGCTGCGTCAATTATATGAATATGTTTACATTGGTCTTTTTTACATACAGTATATGAACTGGCAAAGAAATCTAACTGGCTCCATTAAAAAAAACAAATACTCACCATTGCAGCACGGCAGGTATTTTGTATACGAAAACTCTGCCTTGATATGTAAAGGCCTTAAATCTGGAGGAAAAAGACTTTGTGCATCATGGGTAGCTGGCACTTGATACATTAACAACCCCATTTTCCACCAGCCATGGCAGCCAACATTTGTATTTTATGCACTCCATTAAAATGGTACAATATGATTTGTTAACGGTAGGTTTTCAGGATAGTCTTGCAAAGGGTCTAGTCAGTCAGACCTCGCCTTGAATTTAAGAATTTGCATAGCCATCTTTAAAGTAATGCATGAGTTAATTAATCTTCCCTCCAGTTCTCACTCACAACTGAACCCTAGATAATGTTATGTTTCATTCATGGCTGCATGCGTAACAGGTTTGTTTTGTTTCTTCAAAAGAACAAGCATCTCTATAGTCTGCAACTGCTAGATTTAGGCATTTTGGTATATTTTTGGGTGATATTTTCTGTCTCTCCTCAGACCTACAAGGCCTTCCTGCCAGCCATGATAGCCAACAACCATGGCCACTTGGTCAGCATCGCTAGCTCAGCAGGACTCATAGGAATCAACGGATTGGCAGGTGTGTAGTTTGTCATGACATCTTTCAGTAATTGGACTGGAAGACAATACACAACTGTGTTGGATGGGTTACTTTTCCTGTATTTCACTGCATTTTTGTACTTCCTTTGCCATAATTGGGTGTGTATTCTAAAAAATATGATGGCCTACGGCCCTCTGGATCTATGTTGTCGTGTAATTTGCTCGGTATTCCCAGAGTATGACATAAGCATTATAGGAAGGATTTCTCTTTTTTTTGTGACCAACACTTTTCAGAGGGGAGAGACATTACATCACATCACAGTGTATGGGCAAAATGTTCACACAAAATCCCACAATAGCATACAGAAGTATATCTTTTCAGTACATAGATTGTCCGTCAGTGGTCATTAATGTACTGTATAGTTTGCCTGCTAACAGTAGTGATAGTCTCTTCCTCTGATCTGGCGGTCCTGTGGTTGTGAAACAACCCAGGCCGCTTCTTAATCCCTTCACCTGTTCCCCGGGTTCGCATAGACATTAAAGGAAAGGAAAAAACATTTTGTATATAACATAGAGGACTTTGTATTTTTTTTATTTGGCAGAGTTTCCTGGGTGACAAATAGAATCTTTGTATCAATTTATAATGAGTTAATTGATTGTTGTAATTACGAGAGGTTAACAGAATATTATTCCATACATTCTGCCAATTTATGCAGACGTTATAATCGTTTTTAGATCTATGTTCCAGACAGTGATATTACCTGCTGTTCCATTTAGCTTTTCTTGTAATTTATTATTTAACCCAGAGACAAAACCACTTAACATTAATGCCACTCAATAGAAGCATTAGAGGATGAACTGGTAAAGGTTGATTCCATTGGACATCATGAAAGGATTTCTCAACCCTAGCTGGGTTTATTTGTGTGGTCTATGATCACTGTACAAAGTACAGTTTTCAGCAAACCCTTTCCATGCAGGCTGTAGCTGTAGTATTGTCCTCCAAACAGTCCCAACTACCATTTGAGATTATAGGATTGTAACTATTGATAAGCATCTGAAAAGTATGTTTTAAATAACAGTGCATAATTTCTAATGGAAGGTATTACGATTGTGTGCACTTGATTAGGCTTCATAATGAGTTATGAAATTAATTTAATTTAGAATATCACAAAAAAGAATTGTGTACCTATCATCAAATGCTGAAGAGCTGATGGCTATATAAATGGGATCCCATTCTTTCTGCAATACAGTGGCCGACAGTGAGCTTCTCAAGCCTGCTAAAATTCCTGTATACCGCACGTGCGGTAGCTTCATTAACGTTCCATCAGTGAGAGCGAAGACCTGCTGGTGCCAGATTGTTCTGGCCTCGAGTAGAAGAGATTAATATTTAATAGACCTTCACTCTGCAGAACCCTGTTGACTTTTCACCCAAATCAGGAGGGACAGATAGTGGGCGAGGTTGATTCAGTATCTCTCAGCAACCCTTTTACCCTGCCCTGTCAGGCTGTAAGCCAAAGGTTTGCCTGGGACATTGAATTAAATGCACTGCTAAAAATAATATGTCATGAAATGATATGGGGTACAGCAGTGGACAGATATATTTCTGTACAGTGTCTGCTCTATACATCAAACAGGAATAATGGGTTGAAAGGTTTGTCTGAAGTGACTTAAGGTCATGAGAGCTGGCTCTGCTGTGTTATTTCTTTATTTAGATTATAGAATAAAGAAGTGAGAACATGACTGATCTGAAAACCTTGTGGTTTAACCCCAGCAACAATCAGAAATGTGTCTTCTTCAGCGTCAAAACTCTGACCCTGAGGGAGGAACACTGTGTCCAAAGTAAACATTAGCCACTCTGTATGTTTGTTTGCACCTGAATTTAAAACTATGGTAAAAGTAAATCGAGTGCTCCAGTATCTTCTGTGGGTTCAGTCGTTCTGAATTGGCTCATACTGTAGTGCAGATAATCAGTTTTACTGTCAAAGCTGGATTGCTACTGGTCGACAGTGTACGTTTGCGAATCAACTTTTACCAAAGTTGGAATCGCAGCGAATCTTCCAAAAAAAAAAGAAAAACGTTTTTGTTGTGGAAAATAGAGCATGAATAAATATATATATTTTTTTAATATCCTACTATAAATGCGTGTGTCAGTCTGCGTGTCTGTAGTTCACGTGTCTCGAGAACCATAAGAAGTACTTTATTTTTTTAAACAGCTTAATCAACAACAAAAAAAGTACCTGCAGTCATCCTCAGATGCCATGGTTCCAGCTTCCCTGACTACTACACCACTTGTTTTCATTCATGTGTGCATGTGTGTTCGTTTGCATGTGATGTAACCTTGTCTATGTATGAAATATTTGAATACACCTTTCTAACTCTTATTTGTTGTCCTTCCTGTGACATTAAACCCCACCCTCCTTCAGACTACTGTGCCAGCAAGTTTGCAGCTGTGGGTTTTGCTGAGTCAGTAGGCCTAGAGCTCCTTGCAACGGGGAAAGATGGCGTGAAAACTACCATCGTCTGCCCCTATTTCATCAACACCGGCATGTTCGACGGTGCTCAAACCAAGTAGGTCACCACACTGGATTTCACAAAAAGGTCACATATTGGTCTAACATGATAATCATTTCACAATACAGAATGTCCTCTCCCCAGACTCCTCTAATGCAACACTGCATTTCGGCTTTTACAGTATATGGCCAAAGTGGAAATTATTGCTTAATGTTTTTAATATGATTTTGATAATTTCTGTTCTGGCTACTTGGCTACTTCAGCATGTTTGCGTAGAGTACCCGTATGTCTGTCCCCCCTTTGTGCCCATGTATGGAGATCTCTGTATCTGTCTGTTTACCTGTCCCGTTTATGCCCATAATATGGAGATCCCTGATGTCATTAGTATGTGCCTATATACTATATTTGAAATTAAATAGAAATGTTACTTTTCAAGATTCCAATTAAAAAATAGTATAAATTAATATAAATAAAAAAATCTGGATTCCTATAACAAAAATAGCACGATATACAAGCTCAAAACGCGTCGCTACTTTTATGTGACATAGAATGACGAAGGAGGGCATTAATTACAAAAAAAGTAAAATAAAATAAAATACGGAGATTAGAGGTTTCTGCCCGACAGTACTATATGCAACACTCACTCTGGAGTGAGTGTGGAAATATAGTGGCCGTCTCCATCATCAAAGTTGCCCACCCCTGTTTTAGATTGACCTTTACTCCGGTCTAAGTCAAATAAGCATTCCATGAAAATAGCTGGACAATGAGCCTCCTATACTAAAGTAGACATGGTCTCAGGAACATCTGTTCCTAGTCATTATAAATCATAGAGAAGGATAGAGGCCTTAAACTATATAGTTGCAACCAAATATACTATCAGTTAACAAAACATACTAACAGGTTTGTTTATGGTTATGTCAGAGTGACATGGCTATGGTCCTGCCTAAATATGATCTTATCTTTGTTTGTTTATGGACTCTGAGTCAGAGCGAAGTGGCCGTGGTCCACCGGCTCCCATTAGCCAATTTTAATGTAGGATGACACCTCAGAAGAACTTGATGAACTGGTATATTGCCTCTGTGCCCACTGAATTAACAAGTTAATGATTGTAGTGCCATCATGACTCATGGTGAATTGGCTATTATCATCTCAATCAACCTGGCGTCTCTTCAAACAAACCAATTTGATCTGATGGACTTGCATTTGTCTTTCTTTGCGTCTGTCTGTCTGTCTGTATGTTTGTGTGTAAATTTGTCATACTTCACTTTTGTATTTGAGTTTTTACCTTTCTCACTTTTCCTCTCCTCACTGTTCTCTCTCCCTTTGTCTCTTCTCTATCTCTGTTTCCTCTCAGTTTATCTGCTCTCTGGCTCTTCTCTCTCTCCTCTCTCTTGTCTCTCTCTCTCTCTCTCTTTGTGTCTCCTCTCTGTCTTTCCTCTCTCTTCCCTCTCCCACTGTCACTCCTTTCTCCCCCCTCTTCATTTCTTATTGAGTCATCACTGCTGTAAAGGGCTGTTTAGTAGTAGATTATCAAGACTGCTCTGTGATAATGGCTCCCTATAGATTTTCTTGGTTGCCTTTATGGGTTTGTGTGTGCGCACGTATAGAAAGAAAGTCCATTAGGCCATGTTAGCTGCTGGGTTTTATAGCCCAGCCATGACAGCCAATAGCCCAAAGATGCTTTAAAATGCTTTAAGAGGAGGAAGAGTAAAGAGAAAGGAACAGCAGTGTAGATGTGGAAAGAGACATGGAAGAGAGAGAGATCTAGGGAAGAGGGTCGGAGGAGGTGGTGAAAGTGAGGATGAAGGGAAAGGGATTTACAGTCATAGACAATTAAGACAAAAAAATAGCATAAATGGTTGCAATTCTGTGGCACCTTTATCAAATTCAGTTGATCTTATCCATGTTAGTCATATATTGAAATAATACTTGATTTATAATGTATAGCCTGACTTGCAAATGTGTACTCAGAACATATTACATATATACCAATGTTAAATACATTACATCTTGTCCTGTATGGTGAAATAGCACACGTTTTAAATAATAAAGTCTTGATTCGGCAGCAGTGTTGGGAAAGTTCACTTAAAATATGAACTAGTTCAAAGTTCAGTTCACAAATTTTAAAATGGACTAGTTCAAAGTTCAGTTCATAATTCAAAATTTTGAACTAAAGTTCATGGTTCAAAAAATGAACTACCGGTAGTTCAGTTCTTTTTCGTTCTTTTTCTCTCTCTCTCTCTCTCTCTCTCTCTCTCTCTCTTCCCCCCCCCCCCCTCCCCATACATATATATCATTAATAAGGGTCTCTCTCTCAGCTAAGGGTTCCTTGACTTGAAAAACGTTCAATACCCAGGCCTGTGTTATTATCTAACTATATAAATGCCGACCGACTTCCGCACCCTCGGTGTCCACACCCCACAGCTCTGTTATCGAATAAACAACGCACCGCCAGACCACATGTCGCCAACTGACTCGCCACGGCGGCCGCGCTGAATTTACGCCTCGCGTAGGGGACATCTCACTGTTCACTACACCTTTTCCACCGCGCAACATAATTAATTCTACTCACCAAATGTCGGACAAAACGGAAGGGGAGGCAGCTTCGTACCGTTTACCGTGCGCACAACCTCATCACCACAACAGCAGGCAGCCGCTGCGGGGGTTTTTTCCTTTTTTTCCAAACTTTTTTTTTGGTCACCATTTTCTCCAGGCACCATTTCTGGTGTAACGTCGGGTGTTTCTTTTCACCAGCCAATCACCTTTCACGTTGCCACGTCCGTTGCCACGTCGCGCTGACGTACGCTAAACAAGCGCTGCCGTGCGCACAATGCAAACGAGCCCAAAGGCGCGCAAAAATAAGCCGACCATTGCTTAGACACAAAGTCAGACCTGGCAACGCAGCCTACGCCAATCATGTGTGAGAGATCTACAAGCTATGGGGCAGAGACGCCACCGTATCTTAGCAACAACTACAGCGCTCACTCTCATTGGTCGTGTCACGCTAAGAGCAGTCTCCAGACAATGGCATCGCAGACAGCTTGCTGTTACTGCTGTAGCCATCACAGGCAGTTGCAGCACGACGGACAGGGCGCTGTGATAGCTGCCATGTCGCTAACGCTAACCTGGTTGTCATGCCTGCAGCGCCTGTGCAATCACTTTGTCAACAATGCACGTTCGTGTGGTGAATGTCTACATTGCTGCTCAGTTCGTCCATTGTAGATGGTGTATGTTTGTGTGTGTCTTCTGGAGAACTATGTAGCTCCACAGCAACTACAGTAACTAACGTAATGGCAGGACCGCCCCGTGCAACGCATGTTAGGCTGCATTATGGTCATGTAGTAATTTCAGATAATTTCGCTCCGATTAGAGCAGTGTTTATCAACCCTTTCACGCCGCCCCCCCCCCCCCCCCCCCCCCCCCCCCCCCCCAAATACACGTACTTGATCTGGGACCCCCCCATTCTGTTTGACTCCGTTCCACAAGTAAATATTGTGAAAATAGCCGATCTACAAGCTCGAAACGCCTCACGTTGAGAGGCTTTGTAAGCTTGGAGATCGGCTATTTTCTACATGATTGCCTCTTTCTTACATTCTTTGCCAATGTGGCCCATGTTTTCATAGCATAGTTTCTTGACTACTTCTGTTGCAGAAATGGCCATTTCCTTTACTTTCGGTTTTTTATTGTCTCCGCCAGGCCGAAAGGCATGGCGCAAGACTATGTTTCACCCCCTGTCCGTCCGTCTGTGATAGCTAATCTCTCACATCGTTGACTTGATCGCAGCAAAATAACAGCCCGATGTGGAGAGTCAGTGAGAGCTGGATAAACGACGTAAAATGTGTCAAAAGGAGTCTGTACGGCTGTCGATAAATGAACACATGACGTCGGTGGGAGAGGAGATATTGTGTCTTTTGGACAAACAGCAGCGTGGTGCTGATGTTTGTTGTGTGAAGCAGCTTAATGTCAGAGTGTTTGTGTTGGAGCGCCTCAGTGCGGCTGCAGAGTTCATGTGCAACCTCTTCCAGAGAGACACAGAGACACTAGAAACTCTGCTGGGGAAAAAAAACACTGCTGGGCATTGACTTTCCTATGGACATTGATCTACACACTGCAGGTATATCTGCTACACACACAACATCAAACTACACACTGCAGGTATGATGCAGCGTTTGCATTACAGCCAGCATGCCAGCGTAGTTCCCATATGGTTTCAAGGTGGGCTAAACCATATGGACCCCATGTCAGCAATGTCAGCGGCATCCACTTCAGTCCCAACTGCGATGCCCATGCAGGCTATAAGTAGCTTCTACCTGGCCCTTAGGTGGGCCCCAACTAGCCATGTTTATGTGGGACCAAGGCGGGTCCCAACTGGGTTTGCCCATGCAGGCTTTAACTGGGTTCTACCTGCGCCCTAGGTGTACCCTAACCAACCACAGTGCAGTGCCCATCGCTCCAATTGTTGTGACGTCAGGGCTCTCAATACTGCACATTGGTGGAGGAGGAGGGGCCGCAGGGCGACCGCACACATCGCTGAACCAATGGTAGCCCACGGATGTTTCCTCTGTGGATTTACAATCTGCCCCTCTATGCCACATATCATCCGCACTACAGGGTCTTCACTGACCGAGCCACGGCCCCACTGACCCTCATGACGCTACGCCACTTAAACGTGCGGCAGCATGCGCTGGGTTGCCAGGTTTGCACAGCCTGCGCCAGAAACAAGCAACCACCTTCATGAAAAAAAAAAAAACACCGAAATGGTCCGCAATGTTCCAGGGGTGTCCCCGCGCGTCCCAACACTCCACAGGGGGTCAGTGGACCATCAGGGGGTCCGCGGACCCCCTGTGGACCCCCTGAAACATAACAAATATTATTTCTTCAAATTTTTTCCTTTTTCAAAAAAACTTTTCCACAGTTTCACTCCGGCGATTTGGGTCCCCCAATATACACACGGCCACGCTGGGCCCCGTGCGCGGCTGGGGTTGAGGGGGGCGTAGCCCCCCGAAACTCTAGTATGAATATAATCCAGGATTATGCCATTTGTAGCCATAATGTTTTAATAGCAGACCTAAAAGCTCACAATGAGTTGCATCGCGTTGTGAGATTGTATATCTGCTATTTAGGCACGGGACACCGTCGTGCTGCGAAGTGTAAATTAGGCTTTATCCCAGAGAGAACAACAGCAGCAGAGAGAGAAAGAAAAGGCATCAATAGCGAAAAGTTGTGAAAAAGACTTTGTGTGTGTGGCTAATACAGCGCAGAAGCTTTCTTTAATTACAAAATGATCTCGCGTCGGAGACTCTGCTAGAAGAACAAACAGCTGTGGGTCATTATCACTCAGCATGCTACAGTGACACAACAACTTATAAACGGACATTTATTTTATAAAGCTAAGTGTTGCTTCTCTTGCATTTTTAACCCAAGGAGCTATCTGTAATCGCGGAGCTGTCTGCACGTAGACTGAGTTCACTCCGCGCTGCGCAGTGCGCACTGGCACTGCATGTGCGCAGAGGAATTGTTTTCTCTTTTTTGGCTGATGGTGCGTTCAAGACGCCTCGGAAACACAGAATAGGATGAAATACAACATGACAAACCGATGTAACCATGGAATTTTGGGACACTCTTGAACGAAGTTAAGAACGCGAGAGAACGCCGTTCACAAACGCCAGAATGAACGCGTTCACAATAACGTTCATCTAGCGGATATACAGTAAGTTCAGTTCACGTTCGCCCAAAATATGAACGAGTTCATGAACGATCGTTCATTGAACGCGTTCAGGCACAACACTGTTCGAGTACCGAAGTCCCGACGTCACCCCGCTACTTTGGTTAAATTAGTGCTTTTTTT
Organism: Gymnoscopelus microlampas; assembly: GCF_963454915.1. NCBI lineage: Eukaryota > Metazoa > Chordata > Actinopteri > Myctophiformes > Myctophidae > Gymnoscopelus > Gymnoscopelus microlampas. The sequence goes on along the minus strand of NC_139942.1, from coordinate 28,840,957 downwards.
CCGCCAGTTTATGCTTCCTATTCATGTGTAAATCGGCCCTCGGCTAATACATACAGTGTAAATATCTAGGCTATATGAATCGGCCTTCATATAGCTTACATGAACTTGTATTAGCTCAATTATGCATCCTTCATATACAAGCAATAGATAATTGTTTTTTTTTGTATTCAACAAATGGGGAACTGAAACATTTTGATTTGTCATTACTGTAATTGATTTAGCAATAAATAATAATGCATTTGTGCGGCTTCACATGTTTTCTCAGAGAAGACATGGAGTTTTGTGTGTGTACCAACAAACACATTCAGCACATTCAGCTAAGATGAAGAAAGATGAATCAGACTACACTTGTGGAAGTGCTAACACGAGTGCTTTAAGACCAAATATGATCGTAAGCATGTTTCGTGAATGAGTCCCTTTTGGCTTTGACTTCCTTTTTTGTTCAGCCACAGAGGTTTCTAGTCTCAGGAGTTAGTCTGTGTCTGTGGTGTGAAGATAAAAGAGGAAACATATGTAACATGTGTTTCCTAGCCTAGGGCACATGTTGCACTGTTCTCAGTCATCCCGTGTGTAGCAGAGAGAATGCAAATGAAGCAGATTATGGCAGGTGTGTGTGCGCGTGATAGAGAACACGCAGGCTAAATGTGTAATAAACGGGTTAAAACAGTGCCTCAGGCATGAATCGGACACCTAACGTCAGTTTGTCGTGTAAGACAAAATGTGCTGGTCCATGTAGTCCTGTAGTCTATGTCCACCAATTCATTGTCCTTCTATAAGCACTTTGTCTGTCACTCCATCTCCCCCTCATCATCAATCCATTTATATAAATTCCCTCCTTCCTTCGATCATCTATCATCCCCTAAAGCCGCACCCGCTAGCATGTACCCAAGGCTGGGCAACACATCATATTCTCCTGTAACATAAATATACTTATGATATGAACATTTCTATATGAGTGTAATGTAATGTAAGATATTAGGGGGAGAACTGTAACACTATGGAGAGAGATGGAATATTGATTTGGTTTATAAAACTCGTATGCCCAATTTTTAATCCATATTGCCCTACTATTCTTGTCCCTGTACGTGTAGCCCAAGACCTGGTGTGACCCCATCACCCCAACAGCTCTGTGTTACGGCTCGGTCTTCATTAGTAGAGCCTATTCGTATTTTGGTTATCTAGTATTAATAATTGTTTATGAGTTTCGCTGTCTGTTTAATTGAGGCACTCTGTGTCTGTCTTAATGACCCATGCATTCAAAAATCACCCTGGTTAATGGACCTTCTCTGGGTTTAATTGAAGAAAGGAAGCATAGCCTACTTCTGAGCTCCTTGTTTGTAAATGACCGATGACCGGTCTAATAAAAGGCGCGTTTGAGTGAGCAGTTATTGAAAGGTACAGAAGGTTTGATGATGACTTTGAAAACAAACCATTAATACTGTTGCTCTGTAAAGCCTAAATTATACTTGGATGAAGAAAATAATGTATGATATGTTTTTGGTCAGAGACACGGTTGTGTTACAAAGTATTAATTAGCCCTTATTTACTGTTTAATTGAACAATTATAATGTCTCTTGTTATAAATGATATTTGTTTTTCATCAGATGGCCAACAGTGCTGCCAATCCTTGACCCGAATTACGTAGCTAAGAAGATAATCCAGGCTGTCCTAACGGATCAAATCTATCTACTGCTGCCGAAGAGCATGTACCTCATCGCTGGACTCAAGAAGTTAGTATATCTGTCTCTCCATCTCTGACCTTGTGTGTGTATCTGGCTTTCTACCTGTATGTGACGCTCTCTTTCTCCCTTTTTCTCACACACTCTTTCTATTCCTCACTGTTGTGCATGTGCGGTATCTGATCACTTCTTTCTTCGTCAGAATCATCACATGTTTCTTAGCAAAAGAGGACCCTCCTTGGCTATTAAGCCATGTAGGAAACTGTGCTTTTTTCAAATCTCTGTATCACTCCCTCACTCAATTTTTTGGGGATTTAAATATTTTTTTTGATTATTTTAATATACTTGTTGCAAATGTAAAGGATGCAACAATTAAAAGTAACACAATTATTTGTTTGGTATATATCTATACAGTATTATGGACGACTTTTGCATACACAAGTCACTTCCATCTTCAGATTCTTGCACCCCGTCTTTGCAGAAACCCTCTCCTCTGACATGTGTTAGTCAGATTCCGCAGGCTCTCCTTGGCTAAACACCACATGTGGCCCTACAGGTCATGACCTGCTCAGAGTCACAGGTCAACTCAGACATAAATAAAACCCTCATAACTTCCCCCTCTCCGCCCACTTTCATGGCTTTGCCTTGTTATAGGCAGTGGTGTTGGTGTAAAGCATGACTGTTATGTAAAAGCACTCTGTACTGGTTTACTGGTTCAGGACAAAATGTCACGACTAGGACTACATGATATAATTATGTAAAGCAAAATGATTCAATTGTTTCAATGACAAAATGTGATGACACATATCGTTGCTATCAGGCAGAAATGTATTTCAACTATTAATGCCCTGCTTTGTCATACTACAGTGTCCACAAAAATAGCCAATCTACAAGCTCACAACGCGTCACAATGTCTTTTTTTTTAAGTGAAAGTGGTTAAGTGTCTTTGGGTTTTTATAATTATTGAACCAATGCAATGTATTAACAAGCTTGTGACTAAATATCTACATTAGATCCATTGGCACAAGGTTAGCTTTTCCATTTTTTGAAAAATAACAATTTTAGACATGGGACATAAGCCACCCTACAGCGAGGATATAGAAAGCGTGCGCGCACACACACACACACACACACACACACACACACACACACACACACACACTTCAACAGATGCTAGTGCAGGGTTTGTTTTACTCTTTACATTATTAGGAACATTCCTCATTTTTTTCTCTGAGGGATGGCAAAAAGCAAGGTGTGTGCATGTCGGTGCTTTAGGGGCATCTTGAGCTATAATGGTAAGTCACTGGCCAGATTGATCTACTGGGGAAATCTGAGATTCAGTATCTTAATTCTTTTTTCTTTTCTTTTATCATGTTGCCCAAAGCCCTGTCAGTAAAATCTTGGAATGGTTAGTGATTAATAGTCGATAGATTAATGCAGTTATCACTGCATTATGCCTGATATTTTCTTCCGAAATGCTTTTTTGTCAGTTAAATTGTCGGCTACTTTCAGAGTAGACACTCCTGCTTTAAAAAACACGCTACTCAAATAGCTTAATCTGAGGGCCACATTAGGAAAATGGCAAGGGGGCGGGGGTCAGTTGATAAAATTGGGGTCTTAATGGTGATTGCATTTTTACAAATCTCAAACAGTGCTAAATGATCGGTATTAGTATATTTCACAAACAAAGCCTTGGAAATATGAACCTCTTAACACCACAAGGGTGTGCAAATTATTTTAGTTTATTGCCTGTAGCAATAGAGTGGTCTCTCTGCAGCGCCCACCAGTTCTTGTTGCCCAGTGGTCAATGTTATTATTTACCTGCATGAAGTTGTTTTTGTGTATGGGGGGGGGGGGGGGGGGGGTGTTACCTGCTGAATGTATCAGCTGAAAATTGGATTCTATGAGGTTTGGAACATGGAATCGCTTTTCTACTGTAATTGAAGTAGTGAAGGAATGACAGACTGATCAGTAATTCCCTTGGTGGAGTCGTTAAAGAACTCTGTTGCTGCCCCTATTAATGCCCCTCTATTACTGACTCCTTTTAGTCCTTTCTCTCTTCCCCTCTTTCTGTTGTTATCCTCATCCTAAATACCATTTTTATGATGTGAGATCAATATGGTGTGGCAAAAATGGCCTGTCTTCAGTGTATTTCTCTGCAAAATGTTGGCGTGAATGATGTCAAAACTCAAAACTTGTCCTTTTGCATCATCGTGTGTATATATATATATATAATATATATATATATATATATATATATATATATATATATATATATATATATATATATATATATATATATATATATATATATATATATATATTCATTATTTTATTTTTTTCTATTTTTTTTTTATCCCATGATTTTTTTAACCCCTATTTTTCACCCAGTACTAATGCCTAAGCTTGTAATCCTGGGCGCTACTCTCCCTCTGCCAGCCTGGGGAGAGCCCCGAACTCAGCTCATGCTTCCTTCAATGCATGAAGAGTGAACAGACCGCTTCTTATCGCCTGACATGGGGAGTTAACCCGGTAGGACGTAGGACGTAGCGCGTGGAAGGAAGACGTTATTCCAACCAGTTCCTTTCCCCTCCATCAGGCGCCACCAGGGGGAGGCAGTATAGAGACCAGGATTACTGCTTCCCTTTTATAAAACCCATTTCACTAGTTCCCTTATTTTCCTCTCAACTATCTCTGTTTATTCTCTCTTCTATCTATTCTCTCTTCTATCATCAGTTGAAATGCAACTTGAAAAGTGCGCTCCTTGGAGTGCAGATCTCCGCTTGGCCTGGTTGCCTATCCAGGGCTGTGTCAGTCGTGGGGTGAAATCCAATAAGTATTCATGTAGAGCAGAACCAAAGCAGTGGTGCAGGCGTGGGTGGAGGGGGATTTGCATATGGCAGCAGTGAACACATCAGCATAGAGAGTTCATTGTGAGCGTAATGTCCTTTAACCACTTTCAACATATCGGCCCTATTTTGGGTATGTCATTATAGGCAAAAGTGTAAAAAAAAGTCCATAAATTGTAAACAAAATTCAAAAAGAGTGGGAGCAGCTATTTTCGCTATTCATCATACAACAAACTATAAATGGTAAATGGTGCATTTATATAGCGCTTTTATCCAAAGCGCTTTACATAGATTGTGCATTACATTCACCCATTCACACACACACATTCATTTACCGATGGCGGAGGAAACCATGCAAGGCACCAACCTGCTCATCGGGAACAATACAACAAACTACTGTATATAGTGCTAAGTTGTTTTAGAGACTGCCTATCAGTGTGGAGAGAGATTTACTAGAATGAGGTTATTAACCTGCAGTCAAATCTAAACTGCGACTACCAATGTTGTCCCCACTTAAGTCATGTGTCCCAAAAAAATGATTTGATGTCTGAACTTTATCCATTATCAAAAACACACAATCAACCCAAAATGTGTACACATTTTGTTTGTTTGATTGAAAGTGATCTTCTCAGTAAAGTCCTCAGTATTCTGTCCTCTTCCTCTCTTAATTTTTTTGTAGCACTCTGTACTGGAAGCTGACCACCCTGTATGGCTTTTACCTGGGCGTCTTCGACAATATAGACAGCGACCATGCTAATCCCAGCCCACACCGCAAACTGCACTAACACACACTGACACATACATGAACACATAAGCACACACTGGTTTGTATACTGGTTTGTATACTGTAGGTATAAACTTCACTGGTGCTAGCTCACACACAGGCTGTTTTTAGCTGTCCTCTTCAGCTCAGAATGGCCCTGTAGAATTTCACCTGTGGAGTGCACTGTTTGGATGGTGGTTGTGGTGTTGGCATGATGCACTATAGTGGCCTACGGCTGATTTTATAAAAGCACTTTTATCACGAAAAGTCACTTTTTCTCGTTGGCTTGGAGGGAAAGTCCAACATGAAACAGAGATGGCACGTTTTGCCATTGATCTTGCTTTTGAAACTTGGCATATAGCCATTTTAGAACATTAACAATTCTCTCCCTTTGCCAGACACACGTAGAGAGCCCCTCTTGGCACTGTCATGTCATGAAGCTACAAATCTTGGAGCTGCATTTAGCTAACATTGCTGTGAAAGCCAACAGACAGGAGAAGGAGAGATTGAGAATGATTGGCATGTTGCATTTGTTAACACAATTACAATAGGCAGTCTTTTCATCTGCCTTTTTCATTTTATCTGCCAGTTACTGCTCATACTACTATAAAGAAAGGGAACTTATTTTGGTTAAGTAAACGGTGCCTATAGAATATGTCCTCAATTATGCAGCTTCAGGTGAGTGCTTTCATGCCTTACTGCAGATTATAGAAATTATCGCTGGTGTCTAGCTTTGGGAGAGACCTGTTTATTTTCACCAATACTGCTTGAACTGTCTGAAGATGATAAGAATAACATAAGTTAATTCTCTGCCATGGCGCTTTGTTATTGTTACTTTCTCTGCCATTGTGGTTTCCTGTTGTTACTTTTTATCTCTGCCATGGTGCTTTCCTGTTGTTACTTTTTTATCTAAGGCAGTTTACATGTGCATTCTGTCATGTTCAGTGGTTTGTCTAGAAATGTCAAAGAGCTGTTTAATAAAGATTCTTTATATTTTTTTCATGGGTTGGCACAGCGTTTGTTTACATTTGTTTAAATTATCTGTCATGTGATTGTGTCACTTGCCGAAAATAGCTGATCAACAAGGTAGCACGACACATGTACTGTAAGCGCACAACAAATGTAAGCTTGTAGGTCTCTATTTCCAGAATGCGACACCGTCGTATAATGAAGTCAATATGCTCACAAAACAAACATGAGCCACTGCTGAGGGAGAATAGCGGCGTGTGCACTAAGCCATTTATGGAGAACTCATTTTGTCCGTAATGGTAAATCCGTAATAGTAAACCACAGTTGAATGAAAGCAAATGAAATTCCCAGCTGGCCTGCAGCCAACCCTGCAGAGCTGCATTGATGCTAACATTTTATTTTGAACCATGATCATTTAAATCATTGTCGTTTAGCATGGCTAATGTAGGCTAAAAGATTAGTGGCACAAGGCTGCAGAGACAGATGTCAAGACTTGTTCAGAAAAGATGGACAACTCCTGTATAGTTGACATCATACTGGCACATAGAAACACCTAAATCAAACAGACCAAACCTTGACTTAAGCTGTGTTTACCCTGTAACTTAATGCAATGGCAAGTCTGACAATAGTGGGTGATACTAGTCCGACAACTCTGAAGTATGTCTACTGTACTTTATTGCAGTTTCTTTTGGATTTATGTAACAACATGTTGATGACTACAAACTATATCGTTGGAGCCAAATTTGCGGGGGGGCGTGATATCCATTAAAATCCTTCCAAGTTGGCCATCCCACCCATGATCCTAAATTGCATTATAAAACAAAATGCCAGAGGATGTACCCCCAAGTCTCCGTATGGCTTGTGTATTATTAGTTTCTTACTAATTGTAACATCAGGAATTGGCTTTTGTTTTTGCTGTTGGCACAACGTAAATGGATTTGCATCAAAGACTTTTGATCGGTTACAGTATGCATTGTCTGAAGACAAGAGCCTTGTGGAGCAATTTCCTCAGCCATATTTGTGCATAACATAGTCTTCTACTGCCACATCATATAGGAACTGAACTCATCCTCCTTCCGTCCTCTTTCCTTGTGTTAATGAGACTTTGCTGATTGTTATACTGCTGTACTGTGACTCTACAGTAGAATACACAACACTGAAAAAAACTTATCCCTGGGGAAAAAAACTATTTCTGTCAGCTTGACCCCTGCCAAATATGAGCCCAACACCCTGCCAAATATGAGCCCAACACTCTGGCAGGATTGGCTTTGTTGACAGGTAGGATTGTCAGCTCGACCAGACACTTTGCCAACAGCCATTGTTCTGACATTTTGAAGCTGCTGGCCAAAACGAAGTGATGGAAGACAAGCTATTACTCACAGTAGCACCCACAATAATGGATGGATGGAACAAAGGGCATGATTAAATGAGGTATAGGCAGATGGGAGAAATAATTGATACATAGATCCAGAGATGGATGGAGGGAATGAAGAAAGGGTAGATGGAGAATAACGGGAGGGATGGTTAGGTGGATATGTGCGTACTGGCATGTCCCCTGTTGGGAAAGTTTCAATTTCATATTTGTACAATAAAATAAGACTCCATTGTGGTTTAACCCATTAAAACCTGGAACGCATCTGTGTCACTTAAGATTTCTTTGGCTATTCAAAAATAGCAGATATACAAGCTCATGCCACGCTATGAGCTTGTGCCGCGCTATGAGCTTGTAGATATGCTATTTTTTGAAAAATCGTGAAAAAATATTTATATTTTTTTCAAAATGTTAGGATTTAGAAAACATTTTTTGAATCGGCCTCAGGTCTTAACTGATTACCTGCCAATGACGTATATATACGTCTTTGAATCATCAGCTGTTGCCTGCCAATGACGTATATATACGTCTTTGAAAAAAAGAAAAAAAAAAAAAAAAATTTTTTTTTGAATTTTTTTATTATTTCAACCCTTTTCGAATTTCGAACAGATTAGGAGCTAAAAATGTTCAAAGATTTGCTGCTCCATTCACTTCAATGTTAAAATTCAAACGGACAAACAATTTACATTGTTTTTTGGTTTAAAACTACTGGTTTTGAGCTATATTCAAACATCAAACAACACATGTTAACGAGGTCAAAATGACCTCGTTGACATTTGTGAAACCACACCTGAATCTCATCTGTGATTAGAAACCATCTGGGGATCAATCATACTGGAGGAAAAAAATCTGTGGCTACGCGAACAGGTACCAAAATCATGGCAAAACCCTGGCAGAGGCTACAGACTTTTCTGAAAAAACTCTGGCAGGCATTGAGTTAATGGGTTAAAATATAAAGTTATACGAGTATTGAATTAATTTAATGTATTTGAAAAGTGTAGCCTAGCATAATTATCTTCCGAAAAATGTGAAATGGGTGTGGCCTGGGCCATTGACCGGCCAATCGGGTGCTGAGCCGTCGTTCATTGTCATGACAACTTTCATCAAAGTTTCATAGTGTTGCATGAATCTGTTCGGAAGATACATGCTTTTATGGAAAAAGCCACGCCCCCTTTTAACAAATTTGCATGCAAATCCATTCATAACATTTGCAGATGTCCTTCCTGCTAACAGTCAAATGGAATGACAGCATCCACCCCCCCATCCAGCTCTGTTGGTGCAGGGAATGATAATCGTGGCAGAGGATAATGTTTAATTCATTATTATGAGAAGTTGCTTTACAGATAAACAGTGCATATACAGATATACCAGTCTGTAGTAACAAGCCATGCTTGAAGAACTTAATTTCTCAAGAGGATTAATTTAACTAACTAGAAAAAAATTGCTCCTCTGAGCACAGGTCTCCGCCAGGGCAGCTAGTGAAGATGTTTTTATATTGATGTGCAAGACTATTTGGGCAGGTGACAGTCCAATAGAGCAAAGCTATGTGCATACAAATAGCTCAGAGCTAAGGACACCCATTGTTAACACTGTGAACTGTGATACAGGATATTAAATGATTGCATGTGCCTTCCTCACCCAAGGCTGTCTTCCTGCCCCTGCTTGGGTCAGGAAGAGAACGGACTAGAATCATCTTTGCGCATGATTCCTTGCTTGGGTCAATGATATTCATTCCCAAGAGACGGATCTGTTGAAAGAACACCGATGTGGTTAATCTTCTCCACATCAGTTCCTGGCTTTGTTGCGTAACCAAACTAAGGCCAATGTGGACATTTGGGGCAGAGGTTTTTACTTGGCCTCCAAGGAGTATGCATGCGAAGCTTCACACCGATCGGTCCAACGTTGCCGAAAATGACCTGCTCAAAATGTAGGGTGGCATTTCTTCCATGGCTTAGTGGGAATGTGCGTGCAAAGTTTCAGGGCAATCAAAGGCTGCGTTCATGATTTGAGGCATTCTGTTCAAAACAGACCACAACTGCAAACTTTAGAAGCCAATCTTAGCCAATCTGGATGGAATATGAAAAATCAGACAGATCCGTCTTGACTATAAAGGTAATGTGTACTGATTTGAGTGATGTTTGGACAAAATCTGTAGAAATCATAAAAAAATGTGTTTAGCAAAAGTCGGCCTCCTGGTGACGCTATAATAGGAGAAAGACGAGGTTTTTACTTGGCCTCCAATGAGTATGCGTGCACAGTCATGGCGAGCGGTCCAATGGTGCCGGAGATTAGCTGCTCACAGACGGACACACACAAGGACGGACAGGGGTGAAAACATAGAGTTTCGGTCTGGCGGAGACGATAAAAGCCAGCAGTGGTCTCATGAAAACATCAGACAGGACAGCAAGGCAAACTTTTACTTTTGTTATTTTCCATAGTCTTAAGATGCAAAACCACACTGGAATATTCATAACATTCTTAATGAGTTATTTCCTGACAGTGATTATTTTGTATTTAGATATATGGATTTGACTGTGGAACTGAAAAGGTTTTCAACATGTATTTGTGAATTAAGGGAATATCAGCACAAATGTACATGTCAGATGAACCAGAGATTACCAGATAAGTGTACTATGTGTGATTATGTTGTCTTAAACCAGTGCTTCCGATATATATTATGGGATCTAGTTGGTTCATTGGAATCATTGGTTTCAAGTTGAAGTAGCCTAGAGAGCCTCTATACCATAATGTACCACTGCACTGAGTGGAAGGAGAGCTACAGTAAGTGCATGTTGACACTGAAGGAATGATCCATTAGTTGACCTCACTTGACTAAGTGGTATGATATAAAATGATTATCTTAAACAAGACATTGAATGCAGCTTCTCTACTTCTTACTCATTATTCAAGCTGAGTTACTTCACCCTTTAATTACCTTTGATAAGAGAGCATTATGAAGATGTCTTGTTCTTGTTTTTAGCTAAGGACAGACAGACAGACCCATTATTCCATATTGGAAAGCTTCTTGTCATGTGAAGAACCACCTTAACAAATGCATATTGTGCCTTGCCTGTCGCCTGTGTTGGGACTTCATACAAGCCTTTGTGATGTGAGGTTTTAATAATATGTCGTATTGTTCCGCCTTCAGCTCTGTTCACCACTAGAGTACAGTCATTGTTTGTGAGAGAAAGGTTTGTCATCCAAGGCTGGTAAGCAGTGGGTGATGTAAGTGGCAATGAATATTAACTGATTTGTTCCAGCCAGTGTTATGCCATACTGTATACCACAGGTTGGTATAGATAAGTGGTTCAAATATACAGTGTTTCCACCCTATTTGTATTCACCCATTATTAAATGCACTCCCATTCATTTGTACTAATTATTGGTTACATTCCCATTGTTGATACAAATTTCTTCTTGCTAAAATTAATTCTTCCTTTCTCCCTTTTAGTGCAAATCATTTACATCTCCATTGTTTGAAGCAATACATAAACCTAATTCCCTTTTTAGTTGTACATTTTAGGGCAGTGGTTCTCAAACTTTTTTATTTAAAAAAAAACATAACTGACAGTGTACAAGTAGACCCTTATGGGTCCATTTGGTTCCATTTGTACCCTCAGAGTTACAGACCTTATTGGTCCATTTGGAAGAAATTGGAACCCCCTCAAGAAACCCTGAGGGTCCCTGGACCCCACTTTGAAAACTACTTTTTTAGGGAACACAAAAAAGATTGACTTGACTTGGCACCTTGAATGTGATTAGAAATGCCATTCTGTACAATTCATGGTAATCAAGTAACAGTTGAGTTGATTCCTGTCTTGTTGTTATAGTAGCAGCACAACTTCTGATTTATTTTGTGATTAAGAGATTAAGGCAAATTAACCACTTAAACCCTAGCGTCCCCATTCTGGGGCGAACATGCGCTGAAAATAGGCAATGTGTTGTGAGCTTGTAGATCTGCTATTTTCTGCAAAGAGATTTAGTGTAGACCGAGAAATGGATGGGGCCAAATACAGACCCCTGGGGGTCAATGGAGTGTATGGTGTTTAAGTGGTTAAACCGTTTTAAATTGACCTGTCAAGCAAATCAGAGCAACATGTCTCCGCCCACACAGCTCAGTCTGTCTGTGTTATAGGACTGCATGATAATTACAAAATCCAATATCACAAAAATGATGAACTAATATTAACGTTATACAGTGTAACTTTTTCAATTAAACACGTTATTTTTTATATAATCTTTTCTCAATAACCATACCACATGCAGTAAATGGTTTTGACAACTTTTCTGAAAATGTACTTTTATATTTTACAGTTAAATAAAATAAAATACAGTTTCTAACTATTTTGGTAAAGACAAACTGTAATGACTGGGACGTTGCCAGAGGCATTGCTACACACTCATAAACCTCTATCTTGTCGTCTTGTCTTTTATTAAACCGCTTTTTACTATCTAATCTTTATTGCTGTATACTAATTTCTGCATTATTTAAATGGGGGAAATTGGCTCACCCATACAATAAAACTTCACTATATGAGCATTGCCGTGGGCAATTGTCTGGACTGCTTATTACTGTAGAGACTAGGAGTGGGACAAGAAATCGATACTGCGATATATCGTCGTACTTCCTTTTGTGACACGTTATCGATACACTGGCGCCAAGTATCGACATTTTATTACAACACGCAGATGCTCTATATTATTAATATAATACTTATTATTATTATATTGCATATTCCCCGGTGCACAAACTCACGACACAAGATCTACTGCTCATCCTCTAAGTCAGGTAGAACCAGGGCCGGATCTACCATATGGGCACAAAATAGTGCAGCATGTAAACATGCTGCACTATTAAAGAGGATAAACACTGCAGAAAAGATGGAGAACAGACATTCTAGTACAACCAACCCTATTCAACACAACAACTCGTTGCGTTCTCCATGTGCCTGTTCACCAGAACTTTGCTCTGCACTCCATATCAGTAGTTAACGTATAGATATGATTTGGATTGTGATAAATAAGTTAATACTGTTAAACGGAACATGATGCTGTTGTTCATATTGTCACACCAAGCACAGACACTGTTTTTAAAAGGGAGCCATTGTTTGAATAGAGGAGACATTGTCATTAAATCAATCATTTTAATGTTTCACCTTGGGCAAAACTCGTAATATTCCCAAATACAAGAGGTTACATTTTTCTTTGACACTAAAGCCAGTCTTCCATACTGGCATTGATTTTACTGAGCTCTGTGCTGTGATGTAACCCCCCGCTGTAAAAGATGACGGAGGCTTATTAAACGTCTTTTATTAAACAGGTCAACTTGTCTCAAATACCTCAACACCAAAACACCATGCAATGCACTTTGCGTTACCATAATGCCTCTAACATCCGTGGATGGTAATTCCTTTCTACATGACACCCCCACGCCCTCCTGCTCCCGCCGCCCTTGGCAATCAAATGATGTAATAGCGACTTTTAGTGACTTTAAGTTACTCATATTATCCCACCCCTAGTATCGGGGTCGTGTTAGTTATTTGGACCCTGTTTAAACTTAAATATAGGTAAATAATGTAAACATGCCCAAAGCTGCCATAAACTGACACAGTAAGCTTACAAGCAAAACTTTTAATATTAGGCTTGATACTTGGTTACTTTGTCTAGCCTTAAGCCTAATTTACTTAAGCCTGTTCTGCACCAACATTTCTTTCAGCTCTTCATTTTCGGTTTTGGTAGAACATTTCTGGAAAGACCACTTTCTAAACATCACTCACATTCCATTTTCTCTATTATACGTATGAAGCAAGTCAAGTCGGTAGTGGGAACACGGACACTCTTAACCATCTTTCTCATCTGTTTTTTTTTTACGGGCACTGTCCTGGGGCAGCACATACAGCGAGGACCTGCTAACCTTTGTCTTCTGTGTTTGTTTCTTGACAGTATCCTACCCCAGAAACAGGGCCTACTGCTGGGTCAGTACCTGGGAGCCTTCAACCTCATGGACACATTCAGAGGACGAGACAAAAAACAGCTGTAAAGGGGACAAACGAGGAGCCGTTGAAGGAAAGAGATGGGAGGTGAAAGACATTGAGCAGTTAAGAAAATTGGTGTTCCTTAATAGAGGCCACTGATCGGAAAAACAGGTTCCCAATGCAAACTTTTACTTATCGCATTTAAACAACAACTTGTGTGAGATCTATACTTCTAACAAGGTATATTCAATATTTTTTTGTGTTGTAAAAACACAAGTAAAAGGCACATAGTAGGTTCAAAATGGCAAAAAGGCTGCCAAAAATGCATTGACGTTTTGAATTTTAGTTTATTTTCTGTATTTTTGTAAGTAATATCTGCCACCCCAAACGATTTAGCTAAATGCTACAGTCTTCATTTCATAATTTATTATTGTCAGTTTTTGTGCCGATAGAGGAACCTTTTGTCCAATTGAAGTGTGACAAAATTTCAAAATGTCAGTGTAATCCTTCAGTATTTTCAATCAAGTTTTCAATCTTACTTTCCAAATAATTTGTTTCCTCTGTCATTTCAATGGCTTACACTTGAATGAGATTATTATTATGAGTGCCTATTTTATTGTTTATCTACTAGAGTTTATAATTTGTATTTTTATTACAATAATATTACAAATTGTAGCATTTCATGTGTAATTCTAATTGTAATTTCATTTCTATCTATAGCTTTTATTTGAAATCAAGCTGAATATAAATATGTGGCAGTGCGGATACAGGGGGGTACAGTATGCAACAATACCCAGCCTGATCCTCCCACTAGTGAAGTGCCCAAAATCTTTAGGTTTCATACTTGAATAAGTCTTCCTTTAATCTACTAGTTTTTTATCCAGCAGCTAGCCTACTGGGGTTTTAGATGTGCACAACTATCCTTCAAGTTCCATACTTTGATAAATCATCAAGTCTTTCACTATCGTGTTTTAATCATAGGTTTCTTTTAGTTTGTGAAAAAGAACTCAGCAGAATTTGGTTATGTGTCATAAATCATAATGTAATAATATAATGTAATAATTTCACTCTAGGAACTGTTGATTAAGAGACAGATTTTTGGTGTCCCTGTAAGCAGTTATCTTGTTTTCTCATATTTTCGGTAGTGAACATGACTGCATTTCCCAGGATCCATCTGTCTAACAGTGTTGTGTCATTGTAATTAGCATGGCCCCAATTGTTCCCAGTGCACCTGATCAGCTGTTACAGAAGCTAATGTTGTCAAGCAACACAATTCCAACCAGTAAGGTGAGTTGTGGATTATGTTGCGCAGTAACTAATTGTAAAAAAAAAAAAGTAAAAAAAAACCAAGATACATGGGCCTTAAATACATTTCATAATCAGGCCTTTTTTTTAGCTTTAAGAATTTTACCTTTGACAAATAGTGAAACAGGGTCTTGTACACTGTAGTGCCTCTGTTTTGTATTTAGGTAGTTAGCATTCCAGTGTGTTCACATCACATGGCTACTATGTATGTATATGGTAAGCCTTATCAATGAAGTTATGGCTCTGCCTGTAAAATATCACTATTACTTCATTTGCATAGATCTAAGTGGGGGACACTAATTAGACTGGATTGTATTCACACATTTATGTAATCATTCTTAATCAATTTGCATCTACAGCTGGCATGAACAAATACAGATAAGTTAAGAGTAGTATATGTAGCTATATTTTAAATAAATGTATGTATACATAACACCCTCCAAATGTAGCCGATTACTACTGGACAGTTGTACCATAACACCAAATTATTTTGTTGTTTGGTGACCATTGACTTTACTTTGAAATAATGAGTGCCCTCATGCATTCCAAAATGTTAACTTAAAATGTGTACACTATTAAAAACAACAACATCAAAGTCCACTAAAACAAATAGTGATTGCTTTCAGCTTCTTGGCATAGCTGTTTGATGGTGATATCATGGTGTGGATTTGGAGGTGTGAAGGAACAGTTTTTGGAACTGTAGTGATGTTTTTCAGGTGTACATTTGTACTTGTACGTTTATGAAGGTGGTGTGAAAGCAAAAAGGGGGATACACTCAATTTCAAAATTCATGTTTTTCTTTTGTTGTAGGATATTTAAGTCAATATTTGTGACAGAGCTATATTTAAAATCCCAAACTAGCTTGACTTGACTTTTCAAACGTGTTCATTTTACATCACAATACACACTCTCTGTGCAGTAGATTAAGCTGTTGAGCCAACATGTCACTTTTGTTTCTAATTAGGGTAGACAATAATGAATCTTCACTAATGCAGTATTGTACAGATAGTACAGTAATTAGAATACTTGAACGATGAAAATGAGTGATATTCCCCTTTCCAGCTGTTGTAAATCTGGCCAGAGGATTATTGTTCACATCAGGATCTAAGTCATGTCCTAAAACTTAAATCATGTCAATGATGTACTTGTATGGTGATTAGTTTATTCTCACAGTTATTTTTGTTTATTTGGTCCAGTAAGCCATTTCACACACATTATACACTAGAACCACTGCACGCACACACACACACACACACACACACACACACACACACACACACACACACACACACACACACACACACACACACACACACACACACACACATATGCACGCACACACATATGCACACACACACACACACACACACACACACACACACATATGCACGCACACACGCACACGCACACATTCAGGGCCAATTGATTATGCTCAGGAACACTGAAGCCCATTGAAAGTGTTTTTATACTAAGCCATATGAAGCTGTCTGTGGCTACAGATGACTCAAGCCTGTCATAGTATTCAGTGAATTTCTAAACATTCCACCCAACAGACAATGCTACAAAGAGCCTGTATGCCACAGACGTTTCAATTAATTTTCTAGTGTGGAAATCTCAGTTAACTGTGCCTAGTCAAGTCCAGTCTACAAACAAATGGTTGTTTGGGTCAAGTCAAGAGGCCTCAGACAAGACCAGTCTTTTCTTAGTAAAATCCCTAATTTCAGTCAGCATCTTTGCATAGAAGAGTCAGGCCAGGGTAGGGAAAAACTCTAAATGTACAACATTGGAGTATGCGTGTTGTTTTAATTTGACACACACAAAAAATATATATGTATATTTGGTGGGAAAGCAAGTTGGTGAGAATGATTGGTCCTGTATTGAAGGCTAGGATAATTACTAAAAAAGACTAGAGTAAAGTAGAGTAAAGTATCTCATGATCAGGATAAATGTTCTATCAGAGATAATGAAACAATTAAAAACGATTTAGTTTTTATTTAGAAATGCCACTGTATGCCAATGGCACTAGTACAACAGCACACAGCTTTGCATTTTGTTGAAGGAAAACGGGTTGCACTTTGACTGTGCTTTTGATATGAAAGAGATATTTTGCACTGTTGACTGAAACATACACAGCATGTTCAAAGGTAAGCAGGTAGAATAAATGCTGAGCACACCACTCATTCTGCTTAATGTCAAGTGGATAAAAGATGTTCTTGGATAATTAAGTGTCCTCTGGGGTCCCCCTTTAACATTTACAGTGCCTGTCAGAATGAAGTACAGTACATTTAGTTTTACTCTCCGCATCAAACATGTTAGTTTGTTGTTGCTGGCCGTTGAACACCTTGTAGTTCTAAAATAAGTGTATTTGAGACTTTGAATGGTAATGATGATAACACTTTCTTAAGCACCGTCATGTAAAGTTTGATTAATACAATGGGAAAATAAATCAAATTGGAGTTCTCACACAACAACATTGGCAGTGATAATACAGTAAAGCTCTTAATATTAAGAGATGGCTGTAACAGTGATGATGTAAAGATAACATGAGTAAGTAGAGATTGATAATGCATCATTGGATAAACGCAGCTAAAGCAGATATGTAATGAAAATGTATCGTTGCAGGAACCCTATGATTTTAGAACATTATTACTACTTATAAGTAATGTAAGTGTATACAATCTATGTTATCTTTTAATTCAAGATGTGTCATATCACATAATATATCATATAGCACTTATATGTTATAACCAGTATGCCAGTATGTGATTTTATTTTCATGCTTTATGCCATGGCGTTGACAGATTTGCCAGGCCATGTTTGCGCTTGTGCTTCTCATGTGTTTGTGACTCTTCAACGGGAGTTTGCTTTTGATTTAGTGTGAAGATTTTTGTTAGTGTGCTTTCATTGTGTGTAACAGAATGTTGTCATTGTAGACACAGTAGGAACTATTGTATTAATCTGGAATAAAAGACATCTTGATGACTAATATATTTCATTGACTTTTATGAAGATAATAATCATGAGAAATAACCACAAATAAAACAATGAGTTTATCTACATAAATGCATGTATGTATAAATGCATAGAATCTGTGTGTGCGTCTGCCTTAACTCGAGCACTGACCGAATAACTTCAAACCTGGAGCGTTTATCTCTGAGGACCCGATGGTGTGTTTGTGCCGAGTGGGAATTCAGGTGGACCAGCGGTTGACCTGAACCGAAAATCAAAACCTCTGTCTCCCTTTTATGCCCATGTATGGAGATTCCTGGTGTCATGAATATGGTGTTACAATACTGACATCATCATGCCTCCAAGCTATGATAATGGTTATAGGAATAGTATTGGGGCATGCATTCCCAGCAGAAAGTTTAGTTTTTTAGAAAAAAAAAAACCTTTGATTGTTTGTGAAAATCTTTTTAAACTGTTGTCATGACAATATTGTTTTACATTTTATTTGCAGAAAACGCATGACAATGCTCTTCAGCAAGGTGCTGAAACCTCCCTCTGTTCTGTTGGGGTTCTTCAGCGGTGATGGTATATTCCCAAAACACGTGGGTGTATTGATTGAATTAAATTACTTTAATGGGGAAAAGTGTGCAACCTTCAGTTGATTTAGGGTTAGGGTTACTGAAGGTTCATTCAACAGTCAAAGACTATTAGTTCTGCACAACTCAGTATGAGCAGGGCCAGTGGCAGGAATTCAGGGCCCCACTGTGCCCCTTAAAACATACAACATACTGATGATGGCATTAATATTCTGACATCAGAACCCTTGTGCTTGTGAGGCCCCCTATGAATCACTTTTCACCACTTTATGAGTATGCACATACAGCATGTGAAGCCAACAGTACCCTCTGTAGGCAACTAATCCCCACATTTTTGCTGCAAATAAAAATGTGCAGTTGGTTATGTTGAAATAAGTTACATTTAATGTTCAATTAATAAAAACATTTAAGCAGAGGTAGTTTTCAAATGGGAATGCCCAACCAAAATGTATGTCTGTTTGAGGTGTCTTTGCAAAGGAGAAATCTCCAGTGAGTTAGAGATGCACTCATTGGCACTATGCAAGAACGTTGCTGAAATTATATATATATATATATATATTTGTGCTTTTCTAATATCTTCTGACATTTCAGCTGATGCTCTTTACCCAGGCCAGGAATTTCATGAAGGTCATGGCCACCATGCACGCCAGTTTACCCCTGCCACTCAAAGGTAGTAGTAACACATTAAATGTAACATTTAGTTGTTTCCGGATTTATATTTTGTGAAAGATTCCAAAGAGAATGTAATAATCTGGGTGTAACATTGCATCTTCCTTGCCAACTGGACAAGATGGGGGAGTGAGGGGTTTCATGTCACATACCGGTCCTTCTCTGTGTTTTCTATACTACCATTGCCATCTTGTGGTGGGACTTAATATGACCGCCTCATGAATACTGTGATCAACTGCATGACATTTCTGAGTTATAATATACCTCTCAACTGACCTCCCAGCGGTGGTGGAAAAAGTACTCACATTTTTTACTTGGGCAAGACCACTTGGGGTATTTAGTGGTGTTGTATTGCGTGTGTCCTTATATTTATATGTCTCAAGACATTCTAACAATCAATGACTGAAAGGGTTTTTAAATGTTCATTTATTGACTGTGGGGAAGTTGAATTTTTGTGGGGTCACCAGTTTCTCCTCTGCAGTGCTGGCAATCCTGTTGATTGGAATGTACCAAGCACTGTAGAGGAGGGGGGGGGGGGGTTTATGTTGGTATTATGTTTTAATCTGTGAATGAATTGGTGCCTGGAAACTGAACATGTTTAGCTTACTTCATTATGACATAATTGTGTAAAATATCTCATGGGCCTTAGTTAGCTTTGTTTGAGTTTATAGAATTACCAATTAGTAATCATGTGATGGTTTGCCTCACCTGCTTGGTATGCTACAGGTGAGGAACTAGTACAGTTTGGCTTGAGGCTAGCCATGTAGACATTCAGGGGAAAGCTACCAGGGCCTTTGTAGAAGGTTTTCCCTGCTATAGTTTCTCAAGTTCCTGGTTTGTTTCATTTCTTTAGCTGTCAAGTATTTACTCAATTCCATTATTTGGACAGACTTTGTTTTGGCCAGTGTTTAATTTTGAACTATGATTTGTGTCCGGGCCTGCACTGTGAATCACCCTGCACTTTAGAAGAGGTAAATGAAACACAAAACCTGCATTGGTGGACTTGTCAACTTTTTGGAGTCTTGGCCGTTCAAGCCTTTTCCTACTTTGTGAGAAAAATGCTAGAAGAAGGTATTTAGTAAGTACCAGATAGCAAGATATGTTTTGGTGGGGAAAGCCAAAGTTTAGTTTTTTTCACAGCAGGCATAAATTACTGAGGAAATTCACTGGATTCATAGTTGAATGTGTCTTATAGTGTGATTGTGTATTATAACATGATGATATTGCAGTAAAACACAACCTAATAGTGTTTGTTTGCTAATTCGATTCATTTTCTTATCTTTATTTCATTACGGTCAATTTCTGAAGAATTCCCAACCTGTATTCCAAATCTTGAGCTGTACAGTCCAGTGCTCAGAAAGGCCTCTTCTAGACAGGCACGACCACACAGATCATTATCTGGCTTATACTATGGCATTACGCCAGTTCGCCTCTTCACCTCTTGGCATCAGGTATCTAGACGATATGCAGTATGTATAGCACTATGTAGCTATAATTTCCACTCCAGCGGTGGTTCTCGTTTTCATATTGAGGAATACCATATATTTGACCCCATCTGATAAAACATTTTTGACAGGGACCCCATACAAGATTTGTGTTGTTAAAAAGTATCAAAAATATTCCTAATTTGTCAAATGTTTTCAAGATATTTTGAAAAAGGCAGATCTACAAGCTCAAGTGTTGTGAGCTTGTTCATCTGCTATTTTCAAACAGCCAACCATATGGAGTTAAAGTGGTTAAACAGATTTTTATATATTGAATAATTTCACCCCCTGGAACAGACCCCGGACCTCACCTTGAGAACCACTGCAATACAGTACAGTTTGTTCTAATGTATAACCAACCCTCTGTTTATTTCAGGAAATCCATTGTTCTGAAAACACATGTTCCTGCTTTGGCCTCGATTATGAGTCCTGCAGAAAAATACATTCTTTTATCAAGGGCACGTCCATGTCAATCCATATCCGGGACATACTACGGTGTCAGCAAAGTTCACCAAGAGAAGGTATTTTTGAATTATTTTCTCTTTCTGGCAATATGGATGAACTCCATTTTATTTTAAATGTCTCTTTTATTGAAGTATATCTCCATATGATGTGTTCTAAGGTGTATGCATCAAATAGCCTGGAGATGTCCACACATGAAAGGGAGGTTGAGGGGCCTGAATCCATGTTGGGTGTATGTATTATACTGAATTTGCTGTTGAATAGTTTACTGGGCATATCCTATGCGGTGTATATACCACCCATACCTGTGTAACATTGATTTTCTTTTGTAAACAGGATGGTTTACCAGAGTCAACACCAGCTGTCATAAATATCAAAAGATCAACCCGTCCTTATAGGCTTCTCTCTGCGTCCACCAAAATCACCTGGCCTTGCTTCACTAGACGGTTTTAAGTTCAATGGACTTTGGTCATGATAGTACTGATGTCACCTATGATCCAGCATCCTCATCAAGCAGCCAAGCTGGTAGTGAGGCTAGTTCTGCACCAAAGGAAGACCAACTCGATTGGAAAGAGACAAAAAAAAAAGATTGTTGATGAGTCACACCTGATGAAGCTGTTCCGCACATGCCCGGTTTGTGCTGAGGGAATCATTGATAAAGACGTCACCACAGTTGGTAGTCGGATAAAAGTCAAATGGTATTGCCAAAGGACATGAAGGGGTTTGGAGTTCGTGCCCCAGTATCAGGGGAATGGCTCAAAACAATGTATTACTAGCCTCAGCTGTCATATTCAATGGTGCCAACTTTCAACAACTTGAAGACATAGCAGCTCTGATGAACCTTCAAAGCCCCCGTAAGACAACAATAAATACAATACAGTCATCATCGTACCTGTTGCCAGCCATTGATGAGCAATACAACCAAGAGAAAGAAATGATCTTTAGACAGCTCGAGGGACACAAAGTTGTGTGGTGATGGGAGGTAAGCAATTAAACATAACGTGACAGACTGACCTCGTTGACAGATTATATTCTTAGTATGCTACACCTTTGACATGTGACCTCACCCACAGCAGAATTTGTACTCTTACTGTATGTTAATTGTTTTCGACAGGCCCATCTCACGTCATGTTTTCCCTCTACAATAAATATCTTCCGATCTACAAGAAATAGCCGATCTACAAGCTCCCAAGGCATTGCGTGGTGACACGTTGTGAGCTTGTAGATCTGCTATTTTTAGTAAAGGTTAGTCCCAGAATAGGGATGCTAGGGTTCAAGTTTATTTTCTTTGTCTTAGGTCTGACTCCCCTGGGGACAGTGCCAAGTACACCACCTACAGCTTCATGGACGATGCTACAGACAAAATTGTGCATTTTGAGTTGGTGCAGGTACGGAACCTTAATCTCGGATTATTTCTCCCCTTCAATAATACCAATTGGTATTGTTTTATGAACTATTGTTGAATTATACTTGTTATATTAAATTTGAAATGTTGAATGTATTTATTGCCAATAAGTATTTGAAGTGAAACCTTATGCAGTATTGTTAATGGTATTGTTTTATACATTAACACAGCGATGCCTCTGGCCTTGCTTTATGCAGGTCAGGTTTTTTGTTTTGATACGTCTGTTTTGCAGCCCGAGTCTGGTCGGCCAAGGATGGCAGGCTACCCGTGTAGTCGCCCAAACGACTTGGTTACAAACATGACGTCCACCGTTTCTTATGAATTGTGAAAACCTTCCAAACTGATATATAGCATCAGTTGTATTAACAACCGCAATATAGCATAGAATTAATGGTAATATTATACAGACTTTTGATACATCACTGGGTCCACTCTTTTCTGGAATAGAGTTCTAGATAAGAACAAATATGTTGTAATTTGCCTTCATATCAGAACAAGCAGGAATAACGGCAATACATTTAGTTTAGAAACTGCTTAAATGTAGGTATTTCTTTAAATCCCTAATTTAATTGCAGTAAGCCATAATATGCCCTATACTGTATACTCACAACAGACAAACTATACAGAAAGAATATTGTAAAATGATATAAGGAGCAAAAGGTATGGTAGTGGTCGTTTAAGTACTTTATTAACCATTTGTTTGGAAACCTCTTTTAGAAATGTAAACCGTGAGGAAAAACGTGTAAAAAAAAAAATCAGACTAAACAGTTTAGGATACAAAGTTGTGCCACTTACTGATGCTATGCTAAGTGGAAGCATAACCACTCGTTCTCTGCGTACTCTTCTTAGGAACGACGAAACTCATTAACAGTAGGTGTCACTAGTGCTCTGAGCGGGATCTTAGCTTGTGTATTGAGGATGTTTGGGCCCAACCAGTTAAAGCAGAACTGAGTCACAGGAACAGCCAGCGCTATATTGACACGCCACACAGTGTCACCAAATGTCTGCACCTGCGGTTCCTCTCGTACTGAGCGGGATTACTATTGGAACAACGCATCATCAGTAGGGTAAAACTAACCTGTCTCACGACGGTCCAAACCCAGCTCACGTTCCCTATTAGTGGGTGAACAATTGGTTCATTGTGAATTCTGCTTCACAATGATAGGAAGAGCCGACATCGAAGGATCAAAAAACGACGTCGCTATGAACGCTTGGCCGCCACAAGCCAGTTATCCCTGTGGTAACCTTTCTGACACCTGCCGCTTAAAATCCAAAATGCCAGAAGGATCGTGAGGCCACGCTTTCACGGTCTGTACTCATACTGAAAGTCAAAGTCTTTTTCTTGGTTTCAACGTCAAACTTGGTTCACCCAGCTGCTACGCCCACTGTTGGAATCAATGATGTAACCCCCCTCTTCGTCCAGCTGGTCAAGTTTCATTTCCAACCTGCGGCAGAGAGAGAGGACACAATTAGAGGCAATAAACAGACAGCAAACAGGCTAACAGGTCTCTGAAATGTTCGGGTCTCTGAAATGTTCTATTTTTGAAAAACTTGAAACAAATCTCAGTTTTCAAAGCTCCAAAGCCAGTCGGTCAACCTGTAGGTCATATTGTTATGTCTGAGCACATCAGGGCGTGTGATGGGCGGATAGTCCACGGTGTTGACGGACTTCAATGTCCCATCCATCAGGACGGGATCCACTGCGTACCAGGGGAGGCCTGCAGCGGTATAGATGGGGAGCTGATCCAGGATGGGACGTGCTGGTAGTGGTGGTGGCTATGTATGCTTTGTCATTAACATGCCACTGTTATCGTTGGCGGTATGAGTGGTATAATTCACATCGCCTTGAATCACGAACTGCATCCACCCCACCTCAATAGAAGATTGCCGGAAATGAACAGAATTGTCGAGTTCTATTTCCGCCATAGCCCAGAAGCCAGGTCTCTCTAGTTGAAAAATTGTTGAAAAAAATCTGGCTGAAGTTTTCATCATGAAGAGGGTCATCTGGGTAGAGGGGAACTCCAACTGAATATCCGGTCTCCTCTGCTATCCAGAGCCTCAGGCTCCCTTCATCCACGGGGTCAAACGGCGGATGCTGCATACATACACACACATAACAAGAGTTATATGGATACTCCCGCCATAGCTGAGTTAAGGCAGAAGCCACGGATCAACATGAAAATTGCCACCTGCTGGTCGGACAAGGTTCCACCAAGTTGGAGTTGTTGTGGACAATGCCGACAATGGAATGCCGGCTAGCAGTGATTCTTAGATTAGAAGTGTAAACAGTAACGCTAAACAGCGTTAATAAGCTGATAAAATGGCTGCGACTCATGCTTTTCAAAGACCGTGCTCTGCACAGCACATACCGTAATCCAGTATAGTTTGTTGGTTACTTTTGATGTACTAATGGTCTTTTTTCTTTCCTCCTTTCTTACCACAGACCAAGTTTTTTCATCAGGCTTTGGGAAAGAGAGAAACAAAGACGGAAGGAAAGGTTATTGATCATTTTAGTGGAAGCACTTCAGGTGGAGAAATGGGAGCTGATTTGCAGGCTACTTTAGTTATACCGACAAACATGGTGGGTAGACATTACACACTGCGTGGGAGTGTGACAAGTGATGCCCTAAGAACATTGCTTACTCCATCAGTAGGAGATCATTCCTCAGTGCTGGGTAGAGGGGAATTCCAACTGAATATCCGGTCTCCTCTGCTATCCAGAGCCTCAGGCTCCCTTCATCCACGGGCTCAAACGGCGGATGCTGCATACATACACACACATAACAAGAGTTATACTGCGTGGGAGTGTGACAAGTGATGCCCTAAGAACATTGCTTACTCCATCAGTAGGAGACCATTCCTCAGTGCTGGGTAGAGGGGAACTCCAACTGAATATCCGGTCTCCTCTGCTATCCAGAGCCTCAGGCTCCGTTCATCCACGGGGTCAAACGGCGGATGCTGCATATATACACACACATAACAAGAGTTATATGGATATGGACTTCCCCTAAATTGGCAGCTGCATTAGTTGTTCCCTGGATGACTTTCAAATTATCACCATCCTTTCCAAGAATTGTTATTAGCTCCGGAGGTGGGAAGACAGCGTCAAGCTGCATGTTTTGTTTTCCTTATCCCTTTTCTTCCCCCGAATTTTGAAAGCCATCCTCCACCTTTTTCTTTTTTTCCCCCCCCACCACTTGAAAGGCATCCTCAAGTGGTGTGACTTTTACGGCCAAGCAAAAGAAGGAATTTAACACGAAGCGACAGTTCACAACAAGTTTTCAGCTGTCATCTAGGGACCCCCACACACTAAAAGATCACACCTGTGTGAAGGTAGCGGCGCCTTTGATACATTTTGTCATCAATAAGTGTTTATAATGTGTTTATAGCCACGTGTCACGTGAAGCTTGACCAATCACTTTGTTGACGTGTCTGACCAATCAGAACGTTGACGCAAAAGCCAGGTATAGAGGGCTAATATCCGCTCTATACCTAAAGGTATAGAGCGGCTAGCGCCGCTAAAAACAACATTGTAGATTGTAAAGAAGTGTGACTTCTGGTTTGGGTTGGTAGCACTATAGAATGATTCCGGCAAGAGACCCATGTTTCCAGCAGAGGGTATTTTGATACAGATTGTTGGACAAGATGTGTGTGTGGTCTGTAAATATAGAAAATGGGTGAGCAACTCCATGCAAGTGGATGGGAGGCGATATCCGGTGCCCTCTCTATTATTTTTAACTCTATGCCTCCACCGTGTTCATGCTGCGCTGAGAGCGCCTCAGGACGGGCGGCGCCTCGGGCTCCATCATGGGAGGAGGCATGAGCAGCGAGTCGTCCTTCTTTTCGGCTCTCTCGTCGGCTTGCTTCTTTTTCTCCAGCGTGGCGGTCAGCTCGTTGATCTCCTCATCGCGCTCCTCCAGCTGTTCACTGTAGTATTCTTTAAGGTTTTTCTTCAGATTTTCGATCCTGGCCTCAAACCTCTCCTCCAGCATGTCTCTTTCCAGCTCCAGGCGTTCACTGAATTCGACCTGCATAGTGTTGAACAACTCCATGGTTTCTTCCACCACCTCCTCCCTCACCCTGGCCTCCAGGAGCTCCTTCTCTGCCCGCTGGCGCCAGACCTCTCGTTTCAAGACATCGATGGCCTCCAGGAGCATCGGAGTATTTAACATGGTGACTTCTTCCTCTTCTTCTTCATCACCGTTCTCCTCTTCCTCCTCCTCCTCCTCTTCCTCCAGGGCAGAGGCGTTGAGGGTGGAGGCGGGTTTGTTCAGGAGGGACAGGATGTAGGCCACTCTGCTCTTTGTAGACGGCCCGTGGACCAGCGACTCTTTGCCTGCACAGATGATAGAGAAATCGGGGACGGGGGGCAGACGGGGACGAGAGGGAGCCCCGAATTCTGCAGCCGTGGACTCGAACACGTTCATGGGCTCCTCCTCGTCGAACGAGCTCGTCGGAGACGTCACAAACATCGACATGTCTACCTGCAACACAAAGAGTTGTCCAAGTGGGCAAGGCAAGGCAGTCTGGACTCTGGAAACACTGGTGTCACTGTCACTGTTCTTGTAGTGGTCAAGGATGTCGAAGTCAAGAGGCCGTTTCCAATCCTTACACTGTAGTGTGTACGCCAACGACAAAGAATGCAACTCACACAACACACACTGACATAACAAGAATCTAGCATACAAAAAGCAGTAACTGTAAACTAAACCAACAAATTACCAATTAAACAAACGGACACTAAAAAATGGGCAAAGCAAACAACACAGAAAAGTGAGGCAACATAACTATCATTGCAAATGTCCATTCTTACTTTGTGTTGTTCACATTTGCTGCTTTTCAACTGTGCTCACTCCAACTGAGCTGGTCTGGAAAGGATTTGACATAAAAAAACAGCCTTTTATATGCCTTCATCTCGTTAGGCCGCACCTGGCAGTGAACTTGTTTGGCATTTATTGGGATCACCTGGCTGTGAAGTGTAGGGGAAGGTCAGACTTTCGTACAGTAGATGTATTTTATCGATTTTGACATTTTTATATCTACAAGAGTCTTAGCGAGTAGTTGGACTGCACCATGTCCCCTGTGCATATGGGGAGGGGCAGGGGTTTATTATGAGTTGGAATTTATTATAACAATTATGAAGAAATGTATTTTGATATTTCAGTTGTATGTAATTTCTTTATTTAATGAGTTAATGGTGTAGTGGATTATGTTGTAGTTTGTAGTCTTGATAAGTTCAGTTTTGATAATTTAGCTTAGAATTACTATGTTTCAGTCATGTCATGTTTTAATTGGAAAAATAAAATAAAAAATACATTTTAAAGAAACTAGACACGTGTCCTTTCTCTTGCCGACCAGCTAGGTAATGGTTGACTTTGCTCAGTTTGAAAGCAGGTTAACTAAACTAACCAGTTTCGGTTATTTCAAAGAATGTAGATTATATCCAAACCAACTAGTTGAGGTTTTTACACAGCTGCTCATTTAAAAAAAAAAAAGATTAACTATATCTGATTATATCACACTTCTTACTTCTTTGCACGTTACTGTATGCTGAAATTGTAACAGGGATGTTTATATAGTCTCTGCTTGAAATGTAAGAGCAGGGTGTTCTTGCAAGTTAATTGTGGCCATATTCTACATCCCACTAGTTCAGGGGTCTTCAACGTTTTCAGGCCAGGGACCCCCTAGCTGAGAGAGAGATGAAGCAGGGACTCCCTCTATATTGTATACAATTGTGTTTCAGATAAAAACATTTCTTTTTACTTAGTCTGCTCTTTTTTCCCTCTACACCTAGCCTCTTTGCCAAAAATAGCCGATCTACAAGCTCTCAACGCCTCGCAGTGTGAGGAGTTGAGAGCTTGTAGGTCGAGATCTGCTATTTTCGGCTAATGTTCCCCTCAGAAAAGGAATAGGGTTCAAGTGGTTAATGTAAAAAAACGAAATCCTATCACGGACCCCCTGTTGAAGACCCCTGTTCTAGACTACTGCTGGTTCACAATTCAGAACAGCTATCCAGCTATAACGTTTAATACAAGTAAAAGCAGTTAATGAATAAGTGGAGTAGCTACAATAAACAAAGATATTATTAGCATCTTTTAAACCAGAGGTTCCCAAACCTTTTAGCTCGGGACCCAAAACATAAATTTCATGTCTCCCCGGGACCCAAAGCAGTGAACGTAGCAGATCTACAAGCTCACAATGCGTCACATCGTAAGCTTGTAGATCTGCTATTTTCACTACCGGGTGGTTAACGGAACGCTCGTCCCAAAAACACACTGCCCCATTTTTTTCGCGCTCCGAGGCCGCTGGTTTAGACCCGGGGCAGGGTGTTTTAGGACGACGGCTAGCGATTCAGGGGTGGAGCCAGGCTAAGACACACCGGCCGTTTCTCAATACCCGAACTTGTCTGTACTCCCGTCCTCACGAACTCGTGATACGTCATCAGTCGCTGCCCAAGTACTGTTCCAATCCTAAGTTCGCATTTGCCCAAGTACAGACCAAATACCCGGATGTGAACTTGATCCGCCCCCTTTACCGAGCATGCTTCAGACTAGACTCGCTGAGGACTTTTCACAGATTGCCCAGAATGCAACACCGCACCGGACCACCAGCGCTTGAAAAACAGGACCAATATGGCGGACACGGACCGCGGTAAGAAATGTCCGAATTCTTTTTTTGTTTAGCCACAGAATGTAATTTTAAGATTTATTTTAGGCTTGAATGTTGTTAATTAACTTCAAATCTGTGGCTGATTTGTGCACCGAACTTTCGGACGTTTGTGTAGCCGGCTAGCCGCTGTTAACCCGGCCGCAGATGACCGGCCCGTCAGACCAAAGCTGTACCCCGCCTAAGAAGCCTTATTTGCGGCCAGTCCTTTTGAAAGTGTCCGCTGGTTCAGCTGGGTCTTCTTTGTAGTGGTTCAAATGAGATCTAATTAGTTGTGGATATATTTATTGGACTTATAGGACCTATAGGGCATCGCAGTTGCGGGCAATTCCGGGTTCCACTGCAAAATACTCGATGCATTTTTCCCATTGACTTTTCCAAAAATATTTATATCAATTCATTTAAGCCTAGGATCAAGCCATCCAGGATCCTGGTGAATCATGACCATAAAACCTTTTTTTCTGTGATTTTTTTTAAATTTTATATTTAATGATATGATATACTATATTTAATAAATACCCTTTGTTTTGCCGTTTTCAAAAAAGTTTTTTCACAGAATCAACCGTTTTATGGTCATGATTCACCAGGATCCTGGATAGCTTGATTCTAGGCTTAAATTAATTGATATAAATATTTTTGGAAAAGTCAATGGGAAAAATGCATTGAGTATTTTGCAGTGGCACCAGGAAGTGGATGGGAACTGCGATGCCCTATAGTCTCAGCCAATTTTGGGGAGATAGAACTGCCTCTGACTAATGTTTGATATGTGTTTATGCGAGTAGTATTAACGTTATTTTACTTCAATTGAAGGTATGCGTCCAGGGAGTTCATTCTGCACTGAGCTGTCAACGAGACTTTTCACCAAGCAAGAGGACTTCATCCAGAGAAATATGCATGTGTTTATCAGTTGTGGAAAAAGTACTCACATTTTTTACTTGAGTAAAAGTAACAATACTGCAATGTAGAAATACTCTGTTACAAGCAAAAGTCTGGAATTAAAAATGTACTTGAGTAAAAGTACAAAAGTATTGGTATAAAAATGTACTTAAATACCAAAAGTTGAAAGTGATCCTTATGCAGAATGTCTCATTTCACAAGTTTTCTAATGTATAAAATGTATAGAAATCTTTTGAAAATAGCAGACCTACAAGTCATACAAGTGAGCTTGTAGATCGGCTATTATCTAATGGCCGAAATGTAGATATGGCTCAAGTGGTTAATGTATGTTTTGTAATAATAATCTAAATCTACAAAGTAATTAAAGTTTTCAAATAACTGTAGTGGAGTAAAAGTACAACATTTGCCTCTGAGGCGTAGTGGAGTAAAGAGTAGGCTACTGAAAATTGGAAATATACCAGTAAAGTAAAACTACCTCAAAATTGGAATTATACAGTACTTAAGTAAATATACTTAGTTACTTTCCACCACTGGTGTTTATTAATATTTATCAAGCTTGATTCATGTCGTACGCCTGTACATCATTCATGTATTTTTTATTTTGTCATTCCATCAATTTCACTCTGGTTATTTATATTTTGGAAATACAATTTGAGGTCCACTCTTATTTGTGTGCGATTTTGTCTGACTATAGGCCACTTTGACTTTGTATGTGTGACTGTGAATGTAAGTTTTAACTTCTTTTGATGTGCATTATAGTGTAGCCTACTTAGACTATTTACTTTTAACTAATATAATCCACAATGACGGCACTATATTTTCAAATGTGTTAGTAGCCTTAGGCTAAATTGTGTGTGTGTGTGTGTGTGTGTGTGTGTGTGTGTGTGTGTGTGTGTGTGTGTGTGTGTGTGTGTGTGTGTGTGTGTGCGCGCGCGCGTGTATGTTTATTCGGTTATATATGTTTATTCTGTTTAGTTTTATATTCTATAATATACCACTCACTCAATACACAAGTGACAAGGAATATTTTCCAACTTTTACGTGGCTGTTTCACCTTTATCTAACCCAGTGGCGTAGCCAGAAAGCTGGCAGCAGCTGGGCATGGGGATTTGTGGGTGGGCACTCATCAGCGCGCGTGCATGAGTGCCATGCGCGCGCGCGATTTTTTTCGGTTATTATCGGTTAAAATCTTACTTTTTTGCGCAATTTGCGGGTCTTTTGCGGGTTTATTATGTTATCAATCACTTCCACCCGCCTCCATTATAAATCTCGGAACTTTTAAAGGAGTACAATTCTAAAGCTATGCAACATTTCAAAGATTCCTTTTCAGGCAAACATGTCCATATTAGGATGAACATTTTAAAGTTTGAATGGGGTTTCCATTCTATATATGACATTTTGAATCATTACAGTCAGTTCACCTTCTTTTGGGTCTTGAGTCGAACCAATTACTCCCGCGGAGACATCAAATTTCTCTTTTGGGCCTTGAGTCCCAAGACTCAAGGCCCAAAAGAGAAATTTGATGTCTCCGCGGGAGACATCAAATTAATTTGCCTTCATTTTCATGAAAATATTGACAGGTCGCAAATAATGCCCCGTTGTCCGCCTCCTCCGCGCGTCCGCAGTCCGCCTCCACTCACAGAGCACAGGCACAGTTCAATTTTTTTTTCTTCTTTTTTTTTTTGGGTGGGCACAACAGCCAGGTGGGTGGGCCCAGGCCTACCTATGCCCACCCGTGGCTACGCCCCTGATCTAACCTTTTAATGAAGAACATGCAAGTGAACAGAATTAGGATGAATTACAGTGGTGCAGTGATTGAGATACAGGGCTTATAACCAGAAGGTTGCTGGTTCAAATCCAACAAGGACATTTTTTGAACTTTTACCTGACTCCTGCACCTTTATCTAATCTTTTATTGAAAAACATGCAAGTGGACAAAGTCAGTAAGAATTGCTGTGGTGCAGTGGTTAAGATACAGGGCTCACAACCGGAAGGTTCCCAGTTCAAATCCAACTTTGACATTTTTCCAACTTTTACCTGACTCTTGCACCTTCAAATCCCACACATGCTGATTTGCCATTTCCAGGATTTGATTTCCAGGATTTGAGTCTTGAGTCCCAAGACTCAAGACCCAAAAGAGTCTTGAGTGGAACCAATTACTCCCGCGGAGACATCAAATTTCTCTTTTGGGCCTTGAGTCCCAAGACTCAAGGCCCAAAAGAGAAATTTGATGTCTCCGCGGGAGTAATTGGTTCGACTCAAGACCCAAAAGAAGGTGAACTGACTGTAATGATTCAAAATGTCATATATAGAATGGAAACCCCATTCAAACTTTAAAATGTTCATCCTAATATGGACATGTTTGCCTGAAAAGGAATCTTTGAAATGTTGCATAGCTTTAGAATTGTACTCCTTTAAAAGTTCCGAGATTTATAATGGAGGCGGGTGGAAGGTTTTGGGACCTCAAAAAAAACACTTTCACCTAGAAACTCCATTCACAGTTCAAAAATTCCACCTTTTACCAAGTCCAGAGCTCGATGAATGTTAGGGACGAAAAAAATAGTCACTACATACTCCTAACAGGTTTTTGGGGGGACAATTTACCGAAACTTTCGTTTCGGTAAAAAGAAAATTTACTAAGTCCAGAGCTCGATGAATGTTAGGGACGGAAAAAAAAGTTACTACAAAGTACTACCAATCAACTCTAAATTGCCTGAAACGTACTCCTAACAGGTTTTTGGGGGGACGATTTACCGAAACTTTCGTTTCGGTAAAAAGAAAATCGTTTCGGTAAAAAGAAAATTTACTAAGTCCAGAGCTCGATGAATGTTAGGGACGGAAAAAAAGTCACTACAAAGTACTACCAATCAACTCTAAATTGCCTGAAACGTACTCCTAACAGGTTTTTGGGGGGACGATTTACCGAAACTTTCGTTTCGGTAAAAAGAAAATCGTTTCGGTAAAAAGAAAATTTACTAAGTCCAGAGCTCGATGAATGTTAGGGACGGAAAAAAAAGTCACTACAAAGTACTACCATTAAACTCTAAATTGCCTGAAACGTACTCCTAACAGGTTTTTGGGGGGACAATTTACTGAAACGTTCGTTTCGGTAAAAAGAAAATCGTTTCGGTAAAAAGAAAATTTACTAAGTCCAGAGCTCGATGAATGTTAGGGACGAAAAAAAAAGTCACTACAAAGTACTACCATTCAACTCTAAATTGCCTGAAACATACTCCTAACAGGTTTTTGGGGGGACAATTTACCAAGAAAATCGTTTCGGTAAAAAGAAAATTTACTAAGTCCAGAGCTCGATGAATGTTAGGGACGGAAAAAAAGTCACTACAAAGTACTACCAATCAACTCTAAATTGCCTGAAACGTACTCCTAACAGGTTTTTGGGGGGACGATTTACCGAAACGTTCGTTTTGGTAAAAAGAAAATCGTTTCGGTAAAAAGAAAATTGACTAAGTCCAGAGCTCGATGAATGTTAGGGACGGAAAAAAAAGGCACTACAAAGTACTACCATTTAACTCTAAATTGCCTGAAATGTATTCCTAACAGGTCCTGTATGAGAGATATTTAACTTTAAGCGCCCCATGCATTGTCAATGCGGCAATGGATATTTAAAGGCAAGCTTACAACTACATACTTACACCTAGTAGCCTCATTCATACTTTAAAATGTTCATCTTACTGTGGACATGTTTGCCTGAAAAGGAATCTTTGAAATGTTGCATAGTTTTAGAATTGTACTCCTTTAAAAGTTCAGAGATTTATAATGGAGGTGGATGGAAGGTTTTGGGACCTCAAAAAAACAGTTTAACCTAGAAACTCCATTCACAGTTCAAAAATTCCACCTTACTGTGGACATGCATGCTTGAGTTTTTTTTTAATAAATCATTTGTAGTTTTGGAGATATTTAACTTTAAGCGCCCCATGCATTGTCGATGCGGCAATGGATATTTAAAGGCAGGCTTACAACTGCATACTTGCGCCTAGTAGCCTCATTCATACTTTAAAATGTTCATCTTACTGTGGACATGTTTGCCTGAAAAGGAATCTTTGAAATGTTGCATAGTTTTAGAATTGTACTCCTTTAAAAGTTCAGAGATTTATAATGGAGGCGGATGGAAGGTTTCGGGACCTCAAAAAAACAGTTTCACCTAGAAACTCCATTCACAGTTCAAAAATTCCACCTTACTGTGGACATGCATGCTTGAGTTTTTTTT
This sequence comes from Gymnoscopelus microlampas, assembly GCF_963454915.1. Taxonomy (NCBI): domain Eukaryota; kingdom Metazoa; phylum Chordata; class Actinopteri; order Myctophiformes; family Myctophidae; genus Gymnoscopelus; species Gymnoscopelus microlampas. Next base: position 28,806,689 of record NC_139942.1, on the reverse strand, counting down.
TTATAAATCATTTGTAGTTTTGGAGATATTTAACTTTAAGCGTCCCATGCATTGTCGATGCGGCAATGGATATTTAAAGGCAGGCTTACAACTACATACTTGCGCCTAGTAGCCTCATTCATACTTTAAAATGTTCATCTTACTGTGGACATGTTTGCCTGAAAAGGAATCTTTGAAATGTTGCATAGTTTTAGAATTGTACTCCTTTAAAAGTTCAGAGATTTATAATGGAGGTGGATGGAAGGTTTTGGGACCTCAAAAAAACACTTTCACCTAGAAACTCCATTCACAGTTCAAAAATTCCACCTTACTGTGGACATGCATGCTTGAGTTTTTTTTTAATAAATCATTTGTAGTTTTGGAGATATTTAACTTTAAGCGCCCCATGCATTGTCGATGCGGCAATGGATATTTAAAGGCAGGCTTACAACTACATACTTGCGCCTAGTAGCCTCATTCATACTTTAAAATGTTCATCTTACTGTGGACATGTTTGCCTGAAAAGGAATCTTTGAAATGTTGCATAGTTTTAGAATTGTACTCCTTTAAAAGTTCAGAGATTTATAATGGAGGCGGATGGAAGGTTTTGGGACCTCAAAAAAACAGTTTCACCTAGAAACTCCATTCACAGTTCAAAAATTCCACCTTACTGTGGACATGCATGCTTGAGTTTTTTTTTTATAAATCATTTGTAGTTTTGGAGATATTTAACTTTAAGCGCCCCATGCATTGTCGATGCGGCAATGGATATTTAAAGGCAGGCTTACAACTACATACTTGCGCCTAGTAGCCTCATTCATACTTTAAAATGTTCATCTTACTGTGGACATGTTTGCCTGAAAAGGAATCTTTGAAATGTTGCATAGTTTTAGAATTGTACTCCTTTAAAAGTTCAGAGATTTATAATGGAGGCGGATGGAAGGTTTTGGGACCTCAAAAAAACACTTTCACCTAGAAACTCCATTCACAGTTCAAAAAGTCCACCTTACTGTGGACATGCATGCTTGAGTTTTTTTTTTTTTTTTATCATTTGTAGTTTTGGAGATATTTAACTTTAAGCGCCCCATGCATTGTCAATGCGGCAATGGATATTTAAAGGCAAGCTTACAACTACATACTTACGCCTAGTAGCCTCATTCATACTTTAAAATGTTCATCTTACTGTGGACATGTTTGCCTGAAAAGGAATCTTCGAAAGGTTGCATAGTTTTAGAATTGTACTCCTTTAAAAGTTCAGAGATTTATAATGGAGGGGGATGGAAGGTTTTGGGACCTCAAAAAAACAGTTTAACCTAGAAACTCCATTCACAGTTCAAAAATTCCACCTTACTGTGGACATGCATGCTTGAGTTTTTTTTTTTTTTAATCATTTGTAGTTTTGGAGATATTTAACTTTAAGCGCCCCATGCATTGTCGATGCGGCAATGGATATTTAAAGGCAGGCTTACAACTACATACTTACGCCTAGTAGCCTCATTCATACTTTACAAGTAAGACGCGCGAACGCTGGAAGAGAACGCAGCTCGAAAATATTGTGTATTTACGAACTGTGTGTGTGTGTGTGTGTGTGTGTGTGTGTGTGTGTGTGTGTGTGTGTGTGTGTGTGTGTGTGTGTGTGTGTGTGAGAGTGTTTTGACTGTAGCTGCACTCTGGCGCACTCTGTCGGTTGCACACAGGCAGTGCAGGCAGTGCACACATACTGCACACACACAGACAGAGCCACAAGCCGAGCAGAGTTTCATAGTAGGCTCCACTTGGGCGGAGGCGCCTCCATCCGCGTTCGCAAAAATGTTCATCTTACTGTGGACATGTTTGCCTGAAAAGGAATCTTTGAAATGTTGCATAGTTTTAGAATTGTACTCCTTTAAAGGTTCAGAGATTTATGATGGAGGCGGATGGAAGTTTTTGGGACCTCAAAAAAACACTTTCACCTAGAAACTCCATTCACAGTTCAAAAATTCCCCCTTACTGTGGACATGCATCCTTGAGATGTTTTACTTCGAAATGATTTGTAGTTTTTGAAATATTTAACTTTAAGCGCCTAATGCATTGTCAATGGCAATGGATATTTATAGGGTAAAGGGTACAAAATTTGCCAGGCTAAGTCAACAGAACAGTGAAGGACCTCTGTGGTGCAGTGGTTCAGATACAGGACTTGTAACCAGAAGGTTCCTGGTTCAAATCCAACTGGCATACTTTTTTTTTTCTTTCCCAAGACTCAAGACGCAAAAGAGTCTTGAGTCGAACCAATTACTCCCGCGGAGACATCAAATTTCTCTTTTGGGCCAAGACTCAAGGCCCAAAAGAGAAATTTGATGTCTCCGCGGGAGTAATTGGTTCGACTCAAGACCCAAAAGAAGGTGAACTGACTGTAAAGATTCAAAATGTCATATATAGAATAGAAACCCCATTCAAACTTTAAAATGTTTATCCTAATATGGACATGTTTGCCTGAAAAGGAATCTTTAAAATGTTGCATAGCTTTAGAATTGTACTCCTTTACAAGTTCAGAGATTTATAATGGAGGCGGATGGAAGGTTTTGGGACCTAAAAAAAACTCTTTCACCTAGAAACTCCATTCACAGTTAAAAAAATCCACCTTACTGTGGACATGCATGCTTGAGATTTTTTTTTTTTAATCATTTGTAGTTTTGGAGATATTTAACTTTAAGCGTCCCATGCATTGTCGATGCGGCAATGGATATTTAAAGGCAGGCTTACAACCACATACTTACGCCTAGTAGCCTCATTCATACTTTAAAATGTTCATCTTACTGTGGACATGTTTGCCTGAAAAGGAATCTTTGAAATGTTGCATAGTTTTAGAATTGTACTCCTTTAAAAGTTCAGAGATTTATAATGGAGGCGGATGGAAGGTTTTGGGACCTAAAAAAAACAGTTTCACCTAGAAACTCCATTCACAGTTCAAAAATTCCACCTTACTGTGGACATGCATGCTTGAGTTTTTTTTTTTTTTAATCATTTGTAGTTTTGGAGATATTTAACTTTAAGCGCCCCATGCATTGTCGATGCGGCAATGGATATTTAAAGGCAGGCTTACAACTACATACTTACGCCTAGTAGCCTCATTCATACTTTAAAATGTTCATCTTACTGTGGACATGTTTGCCTGAAAAGGAATCTTTGAAATGTTTTATAGTTTTAGAATTGTACTCCTTTAAAAGTTCAGAGATTTATAATGGAGGCGGATGGAAGGTTTTGGGACCTCTAAAAAACACTTTCACCTAGAAACTCCATTTACAGTTCAATAATTCCCCCTTACTGTGGACATGCATCCTTGAGATGTTTTACTTTGAAATGATTTGTAGTTTTTGAAATATTTAACTTTAAGCGCCTAATGCATTGGCAATGGCAATGGATATTTATAGGGAAAAGGGTACAAACTTTCCCAGGCTACGTCAACAGAACAGGTAAGGATCTCTGTGGTGCAGTGGTTCAGATACAGGACTTGTAAACAGAAGGTTCCGGTTCTAATCCAACTGGTGCACTTTTTTTTTTCTTTCCCAAGACTCAAGACCCAAAAGAGTCTTGAGTCGAACCAATTACTCTTTGGAGACATCAAATTTCTCTTTTGGGCCATGAGTCCCAAGACTCAAGGCCCAAAAGAGAAATTTGATGTCTCCAAGGGAGTAATTGGTTCGACTCAAGACCCAAAAGAAGGTGAACTGACTGTAAAGATTCAAAATGTCATATATAGAATAGAAACCCCATTCAAACTTTAAAATGTTCATCCTAATATGGACATGTTTGCCTGAAAAGGAATCTTTGAAATGTTGCATAGCTTTAGAATTGTACTCCTTTAAAAGTTCAGAGATTTATAATGGAGGCGGATGGAAGGTTTTGGGACCTCAAAAAAACACTTTCACCTAGAAACTCCATTCACAGTTCAAAAATTCCATCTTACTGTGGACATGGGTCAGGGGATCTTAGAATAATCTCACATTCTATTCCAATTCACTTTTTAAACAATTATTTTACTGATTTTCCTTTCAGACCCCAAATTAGATATTGCTCAATTTTTCAAATATTCACTTCCAATTTGAAGCTCAGATTATACTAAAATCCCCCGGGCCCTGTGAAGGTATCTTAGTATAATCTGAGATTCAATTCGAATTCACTTCTCAAGTCTATCTTACTGATTTTCGTTTCAGAACCTAAATAAAACATTGCTTGTTTCTGTCTGCTTCTGTGATGTATGTCCTGTAATGTACTTTGTGTAATGTATTGTGTATGTCCTGCCTGTATCTTGAACGGTGACGTCATGGACACAAAGCAAATTTTGGTGAAAGCTGACAATAAAGTTGTATCGTATCGTATCGTATCGTATTGCTTCATTTTTTCAATTTTCTATCCCACCAAAAAATCAAGAAAATGCTCCATTTTTCTGATATTCTGCTTAGTATTTTGGCTTCTTTTGATTTGGGACTGACACTGAGAAAAGCTCAAAATAGTTTTTTTTCCAAATCTTTCGTCCCAGAATAAAAATCAAAGAATGTCTTTGCCATTTTTCCAATTTTCTAGCCTACCCAAAAAAATCAGTAAAATGTTTTGTTTCGGTAAAATTTATTTTACCGAAACGAAAGTTAAATCCAAAAAAATCACTAAGTGTGGAGGCCAAAATCGTACCCCCAAAAACCTGTTAGGAGTACGTTTCAGGCAAGTTAGAGTTGATTGGTAATTTTCGTTTCGGTAAAATTTATTTTACCGAAACGAAAGTTAAATCCGAAAAAATCACTGTGTGGAGGCCAAAATCGTCCCCCCAAAAACCTGTTAGGAGTACGTTTCAGGCAATTTAGAGTTGATTGGTAAATTTATTTTACCGAAACGAAAGTTAAATCCGAAAAAATCACTAAGAGTGGAGGCCAAAATCGTCCCCCCAAAAACCGTTAGGAGTACGTTTCAGGCAATTTAGAGCTGATTGGTAATTAAACGAAAGTTAAATCCGAAAAAATCACTTAGTGTGCAGGCCAAAATCGTCCCCCCAAAAACCTGTTAGGAGTACGTTTTAGGCAATTTAGAGTTGATTGGTAGTACTTTGTAGTGACTTTTTTTGGTCCCTAACAGTCATCGAGCTCTGGACTTAGTAAATTTATTTTTTCACCATTGTGTCACTACCGAAACGAAAGTTTGTCACTACCGAAACGAAAGTTAAAGTTAAATAAAATCACTAAGTGTGGAGGCCAAAATCGTCCCCCCAAAAACCTGTTAGGAGTACGTTTCAGACAATTTAGAGTTGATTGGTAATTTTCGTTTCGGTAAAATACATTTTAAACTTTCGTTTTTCGTTTTTTAAATTTAACTTTAACGTTTCGGTAGTGACAAACTTTCGTTTCGGTAGTGACACAATGGTGAAAAAATAAATGTATTTGTCTTGTTTGTTGTTCAAGTCAAACCACCAGGAAGGCTGTATTTCTTGGCCAACAGTTAGCTCAATGGGTTGAGACGCAGTATTCATGATCCAGAGGCCATGAGTTCAAATCCCACTGGTGTCTTTACTGTGATGCTTCCCTTTAAAGACTAACTTCTAGAAAAACAAGTTAAAACCACCAGGAAACCTGTAACTCTCAGCTAACAGCTTAGCTCAACTGGTAGAGCGTCTGTCCAATAACATGATTTGACTTGAGTGGGTTCGATTCCCACTCGAGTCAAGTGTCCCCGGTAACGGATAAATTGACTGATATCCTTAGTGATGCTTCCCTTTGCAGACTAACTTCTAGAAAAAAAGTTAAAACCATCAGGAAACCTGTAGCTCTCAGCCAACAGCTTAGCTCAACTGGTAGAGCATCTGTCCAATAACATGACATGACTTGACTTGACTTGAGTGGGTTCGATTCCCACTCGAGTCAAGTGTCCCCGGTAACTTGGGGCAACGGATAAATTGACTGATATCCTTAGTGATGCTTCCCTTTGCAGACTAACTTCTAGAAAAACAAGTTAAAACCAACAGGAAACCTGTAACTCTCAGCCAACAGCATAGCTCAACTGGTAGAGCGTCTGTCCAATAACATGACTTGACTTGAGTGGGTTTGATTCCCACTCGAGTCAAGTGTCCCCGCTAACTTGGGGCCACGGATAAATTGACTGATATCCTTAGTGATGCTTTCTTTGCAGACTAACTTCTAGAAAAACAAGTTAAAACCACCAGGAAACCTGTAACTCTCAGCCAACAGCATGGGAATCGAAGTGGGAAGTGAGTGGGAATCGAACCCACTCAAGTCAAGTCAAGTCAAGTCAAGTTATTGGACAGACGCTCTACCAGTTGAGCTAAGCTGTTGGCTGAGAGTTACAGGTTTCCTGATGGTTTTAACTTTTTTTTTCTAGAAGTTAGTCTGCAAAAGGAAGCATCACTAAGGATATCAGTCAATTTATCCGTTGCCCCAAGTTACCGGGGACACTTGACTCGAGTGGGAATCGAACCCACTCAAGTCAAGTCAAGTCATGTTATTGGACAGACGCTCTACCAGTTGAGCTATGCTGTTGGCTGAGAGTTACAGGTTTCCTGGTGGTTTTAACTTTTTTTTCTAGAAGTTAGTCTGCAAAGGGAAGCATCACTAAGGATATCAGTCAATTTATCCGTTGCCCCAAGTTACCGGGGACACTTGACTCGAGTGGGAATAGAACCCACTCAAGTCAAGTCATGTTATTGGACAGACGCTCTACCAGTTGAGCTAAGCTGTTGGCTGAGAGTTACAGGTTTCCTGGTGGTTTTAACTTGTTTTTCTATAAGTTAGTCTGCAAAGGGAAGCATCACAGTAAAGACACCAGTGGGATTTGAACTCATGGCCTCTGGATCATGAATACTGCGTCTCAACCCATTGAGCTAACTGTTGGCCAAGAAATACAGCCTTCCTGGTGCTTTGACTTGAACAACAAACAAGACAAATACATTTATTTTTTCACCATTGTGTCACTACCGAAACGAAGGTTTGTCACTACCGAAACGAAAGTTAAATCCGAAAAAATCACTAAGTGTGGAGGCCAAAATCGTCCCCCCAAAAACCTGTTAGGAGTACGTTTCAGGCAATTTAGAGTTGATTGGTAATTTTCGTTTCGGTAAAATAAATGTACTAAGTCCAGAGCTCGATGACTGTTAGGGACCAAAAAAAGTCACAACAAAGTACTACCAATCAACTCTAAATTGCCTGAAACGTACTCCTAACAGGTTTTTGGGGGGACGATTTTGGCCTCCACACTCAGTGATTTTTTCGGATTTAACTTTCGTTTCGGTAAAATAAATTTTACCGAAACGAAAATCACCAATCAACTCTAAATTGCCTGAAACGTACTCCTAACAGGTTTTTGGGGGGACGATTTTGGCCTCCACACTTAGTGATTTTTTCGGATTTAACTTTCGTTTTGGTAAAATACATTTTACCGAAACGAAACATTTTCCTGATTTTTTTGGGTAGGCTAGAAAATTGGAAAAATGGCAAAGACATTCTTTGATTTTTATTCTGGGATGAAAGATTTGAAAACTATTTTGAGCTTTTCTCAGTGTCAGTCCCAAATCAAAAGAAGCCAAAATACTAAGCAGAATATCAGAAAAATGGAGCATTTTCCTGATTTTTTGGTGAAGTGAATTGGAATAGAATGTGAGATTATACTAAGATCCCCTGACCGACATGCATGCTTGAGATCTTTTTTTTTTTTCATCATTTGCAGTTTTGGAGATATTTAACTTTAAGCGACCCATGCATTGTCGATGCGGCAATGGATATTTAAAGGCAGGCTTACAACCACATACTTACGCCTAGTAGCCTCATTCATACTTTAAAATGATCATCCTACTGTGGACATGTTTGCCTGAAAAGGAATCTTTGAAATGTTGCATAGTTTTAGAATTGTACTCCTTTAAAAGTTCAGAGATTTATAATGGAGGCGGATGGAAGGTTTTGGGACCTAAAAAAAACACTTTCACCTAGAAACTCCATTCACAGTTCAAAAATTCCACCTTACTGTGGACATGCATGCTTGAGATCTTTTTTTTTATTTTTTATCATTTGTAGTTTTGGAGATATTTAACTTTAAGCGCCCCATGCATTGTCGATGCGGCAATGGATATTTAAAGGCAGGCTTACAACCATATGGCCGATATTCCGGCCATATTCTACATCCTACTAGTTTTTGACAATAGAATAATCCTTACACAATATAGATTGCATGCACGCACTAAAGAGGGAAATAAGTACAGAGCCAACTCAGGACATGCTGCATCAGTGGACACTAGACTAATTTATTTATGTCATATAGATCATATTTAATAACAAAGTAGAATCCATAATCAGAATCCCAATCAGGTACAGATAAGCACATACATCCCTCAGAGAGAAAACACAACAATTACTGCAATCTGTAGCAGTTTTTCGGCTGCTTAAGCTTGGATAAACTTTCACCTGAACAAACTGCTCTCAGCTTCTGTGGTGAGTGTCTCATTCACAGAAAAATCTCAATTTCTAATTAAACACAAGTCTACAAATGGAATGGTCCATGTTTCCATTTGTACAAACTTGAGAGTTGAATTAACACTAGGGGATTGTACTGTTACCAGTGATTCCTACAATGTTTGCCTTTTTGCTGGCAATCATTTAGTGGTAATCTAATTCCTCCAAAATGTAGTTTTTACATCCATATGATTGTTAACAACATTAGTAACACTATTTGTATAATACAATCAAGCGAGTGCATAGAAAGTTAAAGCGAGAAGCCTGGATCCCAAATAATTACATGAATCTCCTTTAGGTTCATAAAAGCCCATTGTTAAATATCAATTCAGAGTATACATATAAATATACAGTATTTATAGGTAGTAACATGTCTTTTCTCTATCTTGGTGCCTCTGTCTTCCCATCAACAAATTAGTTCTGAATTATACAAGCATGACAGTATTTTTATTATACAGTGACACTCATATTCTAAACAAGCCATCAGATAAATGTATGTGCTCAGTATTGGCAAAAATTAAGAACTAAACAGGGACCCCTCACCAAAAAGTATGTCCTCAAATTCTGTTCACTATTTAAAACAAAAGAAAAGGTAACTAGTAGCAGAGTGGCAGTGAAGTGTAAAAAGTGACACAACCATCATAAAGATTTTTCCTACATCTGAGCTTTGACTCAATTATGTTTGAATGAAATGGATCACAAAAAAAACATTCTGGAGACCGAGACAGAATGATCATCCTCTAAACAGCGTCTAGCACACAGGGTTGACGGGCACGCCTCTCTTGGGTACATAAGGCGTTGTCCTGGTTACCATCTTGATGCAGTCTATGATTGGACAGACGCTGAAGCAGAGCGTACAGCCAGTGCAGCTGTCAGTCACAAAAGGCATGTGGGTCTCTGGATCAAATCTTATAGCCTTGAGAGTGAGAGAGAGACATTTGAGTAACATTAGATGCCTGAGAAGTATCTCTGTTTTCAGAGAGAAACACATATGGAGACAGTAGTTGAAAAAGAGACAGCAAAAGTGAGGCAGAAAGACCATTTTGTTCTCTGGATAACAATAAGAAAACATAGCATAGAGGGACCCATATAGAGAATTGATCCATTAGAATGTGGAAACATTGATCAAGAACATTGATCCACGCTTAAAGGGATAGTTCACCCAAAAAATACTTACTTTTTTTCTATCGATTAGTTTTTTGTTTTTGTCGCATTCCTAAGCCAATAATTTGACGACCAGCGGACTGGTAAGCAGCGGTTCCCATAGGAGACACAAAGGAGACTCTTTGTGTCTCCTACCGGAACCGTTGCGGGTCAAAAACAAAATAATATCCATGGATTCAAGTCTCCATGGGGTGACTAATCGATAGAAAAAGTCATTTTGGGGGTGAACTATCCCTTTAACTATCCCTTTAACTAAGGTCATTTTAAAAAAATCAAAAGCTACTGAAAGGGATACAGTATTAGTGCACTAAAAAGCGAAATTGATGGGTTTTCTTTGTTAGATATTTTAACAAAAATAATCTTATTCAGCCAAAGTCATGTTCTTGTAAAGTTTTAAGGTACACCAAAGCCTTCCCTTAGGGCCGGATGTACACACAGGCATTCTAGACATATGCCTAGTAGGAACCGCTTGCCATAAGGGGCCGTAGACAGAGGGTGAAAAACCAGGAACTGCCTACAATACATATTATTTCATACCGTGTTTTGAAATGAGTGGGACTCGCCGTAGTCGTAGAACTAACTTAGATCAATTAGTTCTGTTTCTTAGCCTGTTTGCTTTTCGTGGAAGAGAGAGACAGAGCTGCAAGATGCAAATACAGCTATTGCCATTCTAATTTAGCTGTCCACAATCCTCAGATGGCTACAAAGTAGAAAGCCATGACTACATGTTATTATACTTTTAGGTATGGACACAGAGGCAGACAGACAGAAGTACCTGGTATCCAGAGTCATTACAGGTCATGTAACATTTCCCACAGTTGATGCACATGTCCTCATCTATCAGAGCCAGGACCTGCAAACACAGAGATGGTTACATTAATGTATTCATGGGATTGTATCTTAAAGCTGCAATATTCTTTGATGACTGGTTGATGCCTGGTTTCCCATGCAGGAGATCCGGGTTGAAATCTCGGGTGTTACAGTTGCAATTATCTCTCTCCATCGGAATAGGACATAAAACTTACGGTATCTATCTATCTATTGTAGCTTTACAGACCTATTGTGTTTGCATTGTAATGCAATATCTAATGGTATCTTAGATGTACTTAGGTACAATATTTATTTGATATACTGTATATCAATATATTTTATCTTTGACCTTGATCATTTGGGATTGGCTTGGTACTGAAAATAACCCATATCATTCCACTCCCACATTCTACTCATGTGGTAGATAGCGTCAGCTGGTAAGATTGGAGATAATAGGACAGTGACTGTAAATATTAAAATTCTTTCAGCAGTACGTAGGATTCAAACCCATGATCTTGCCATCATAGGACAGCCTCTCTCTCCTTGCGGCTTCCCTGCCCCAAGAACAATAACGAAAATTATGAATAAAACACATTTGTACCTGCTCTTGGTTGTCGAGTTCCTGGTACGCACCAATGTGACGTAGTGCTCTGGCTATCACATCCTATCAAGCACACACACGCAAGTGCACACACACACACAAACACACACACACACACACACACACACACACACACACACACACACACACACACACACACACACACACACACACACACACACACACACACACACACACACACACACACACACACACACACACACAATTATAGATACACCACGTTAAAGCATTGAGTTAGCAAGATCTGTGTTTGTGTCCATGTATTAGTGGGTATACAGTATGTGTAATGTATGTGTGTCTGTGTCCATGTATTAGTGTGTACATGTGTTTAGCATGCTCATAACTGCAGTTATGGCTGTTTAAACCCCAGCCAATAGGAACACAGTCACAGAGGGGGCAGAGCAATGGTGTGGTCCCACTCCCTGGTGTGATATTGTGATGGACGAGTGTTGGTGCCAAGTTCGGTGCGGATCGGAGCAACAGTGCGCCTTCCTGGTCCGCATGTTACGTTTGTGATGCCCAACCACCCACCCGCCTGCCCACCCTCTAGGCAATTGTAATATAGGATACAGTATGAGTATATGCTTGTGTGTGTGTGAGGCACACCTTGACTGCAGGCACAGGTTTCTTAGGCAGGTTGACACGGGCCACGTTGGTTTCAGTGACTTCATTGTCATTGCTGTCTCTCAGTCGTTTCTTGTACTCAGCGATCGCTTCCGTCTTCTCATGCAGATACTGACCGAAGCTAGGCAGGCTCTATGCACATGCACGCACGCACGCACGCGCACACACACACACACACACACACACACACACACACACACACACACACACACACACACACACACACACACACACACACACACACACACACACACACACACACACACACACACACACACACACACACACACACACACACATACACACTTAAAACCATTATTAAAGTATTTTACCTTTCAAACTGAAGTTATCACAAATGTTAACTTCAGACAGTTATATTATGTTGTAGTTAAATGCTTTGTTATTATTATTATCATCATCATCATCATCATCATCATCATCATCATCATCAGTAGTAGTAGTAGTAGTAGTAGTAGTAGTAGTAGTAGTAGTAGTAGTAGTATAGATGTAGAATAATAAATGGTACAGCTAGTATTATCATTGGTGGCAGTAGTAGTTATATCAGTAGTAGTAGTAGTAGTAGTAGGCCTAGCAGGAGTATAGACTTACCTTTCCCACCAGCTCTTCCACTCTGGGGACTGGTTTGCCTTTCTGGTGTTTCAGTGTAGGAGGGGACTGTCCATCCCAGTCTCTCAACTCCTCCAGACTCTTTAAATACAACAAGGTCTTCAGACCTGGACACACACATGATTATAATTACATTATTACCCATTTCTATCCACAGCAATACTCCCCTGTGTGTTTTAAACATGGTTCCTCAATCCGTCAGGAAGAAATGTAGGTTGATAGATAGGTAGGTAAATACATAGGCAGGGAAGTAGGTAGTTATGTAGTTGGGTAAGTAAGAAAGGAAGGTAGGTACAGTAAGAAGCGGAAAGAAGTAGGTGGGTAGTGATTGATTATTTGGTAGGTAGGAAGTTGGGGGAACAATCCCACTCTGAGAAAACCTTCAAGTTGTGGTTAAACAGGCTCGTTTAGGGGAAACATACAGTATATGTATAGAGTAGTTTAATAATAATTTAGTACTGTTCCCTTGAGGGCCTTACACTAGTGTACCCCAACAGTTATCAGACATGTCAACATACTGTACAGGATGCTAGGGGTAAAAGCATTAATCAATTGACAGAAATATGAATCAAATATCATATATATCATATAGAGTATTAACACAGATATAAGTGAGCTTGTTCATTAAAGAGACATGACCAGGGTAATAAAGACATGCATCCTGTAGTTATTGATACCACAGGCTGATACTACTCACCCGTACAGTAGTCCTCAATCACTGTGAAGTCCTGGTTCTGAACTGCACTACACACCTGGATGGACGGATAGATAGACAGACAGACAGACAGACAGACAGACAGACAGACAGGAAGAATAGGTGAGTTTGTCAGTCAATGCTGTCGCTGAGTAGAGTAATGACAAACACAAAAGATTTTAATATCCAAGTAATCCAACTGCTTGTGTGTGAAATGAATATAAATAATTCAAACATAATCCCAGCCTTTTCATTCCAGTGGCTTGTGTTTGTGTGGTGAGGAGCAATGTACAGTACGTGTACACATACACCCCAGACTTAATCTGTATAAAGGACTAGTGGAAGGCGTAGTAACAGTAGCAGTGGTAAGAAAGATGTATAAATATACCTGTAGTACTGAGGACCTAGTGTGGCAGAATTAGCAGTATAGTATTACTAGAATAGCAGTAGTAATAGTACATGTAGTACGGAGGCAGTAGTACTGGGGTTACAGTGTGGTAGTATCAGCATAGCAGTACTAGTAGTAGTACTTGTTAGTACCTGTAGTACTGAGGCTCCAGCATGAAGGAACTGCAGTCCGGAATCTGCTGAGTCGATGCCTCCAGTGGCCAGAATTGGAAAACCAGGCAGCGCTCTGCCAATAGCTGACACTGCTCTCAGAGCTATAGGTCTGATAGCATTACCTGGATGAATGAATGAATGAATGAATACTCTGTTCTCAAAGCTATGGGTCTGATAGCATGACCTGGATGAGTGAACAAATTAATCAACTTAACAGTTTCCAACCCAAGCTTGTGTCAATCGTGCGGCCAAGTGTGTGTGTGTGTGTGTGTGTGTGTGTGTGTGTGTGTGTGTGTGTGTGTGTGTGTGTGTGTGTGTGTGTGTGTGTATGTGTGTGTGTGTGTGTGTGTGTGTGTGTGTGCACTGACCAGACACTCCTCCATACGTGGTGCGTTTTCCCTTTCCAATGCCAGGCCAAGGGGACCCATCCGCCTTCAATCCCATCATGCCAGAGACAGTGTTGGTGGCTGTGACTCCATCTGCACCACCTACAAAGCGAGACAACAAAAATTAAATATATGTGGAAAGATGATGGGAGAGATGGTGTATAGTCATTGATGACGGTCTACCTTCATGGGCGGCTTTGGCGATGTCAACAATGTTGGTGACATTGGGTGTCAGTTTGGCAAAAAATGGGATGGTAGTGGCTGCACGTACCCAGCGACAAATGTTACGCACCAACTCTGTGTCCTAAATGTACACACACACACACACACACACACACACACACACACACACACACACACACACACACACACACACACACACACACACACACACACACACCAAGTACATAATACATAAAGTAAGAAACGATAACAAGAAACGATGACTTTAGACGCTTGCCTCCATCTCCAGGAGAGACAAGACCTTCAAATGGAAAGGTCCATTTAGGCTAATTCTTACATTGTCTGGAGTGAAATGAACACTGAGTTTGTGTGTGTTGAGACTGGAAGGAACTGGAGACAGAGACAAGCACATCTACCCCTCCTCTCCACCCTCTGGAGTTGACTCTCACATTGCTGGACCTCAATGCCTTCAGAAGTGTGTGTGTGTGTGTGTGTGTGTGTGTGTGTGTGTGTGTGTGTGTGTGTGTGTGTGTGTGTGTGTGTGTGTGTGTGTGTGTGTGTGTGTGTGTGTGTGTGTGTGTGTGTGTGTGTGTGTGTATGTGTGTGTACCTGTCCACAGGCCAGTCCCATTCCCTTCTCTCCCATCCCATGAGGACAAGACAGATTGAGCTCCAAAGCATCTGCGCCTGATGCCTGCACACACACACACACACACACACACACACACACACACACACACACACACACACACACACACACACACACACACACACACACACACACACACACACACACACACACACACAAATAGTAGCCATCATTACATTTTCATGTTAAGCTCATTTTAGGGAAGGTGCTACCCAAAAATAAACCTATTGTTAGGCCTACTCAGGGAAAATAAATATTCTAATTTCTGCGTCCCGCCTGATTAATCATTTGACTGATCAATGCTTGTTCTGAAGCTGTAATTAATTGTTAGGATTACAACAACATATTCTCACCTCAGCCATCTTTGCCAGAACAGTCCAATCAGATTTGTTGTAACTACACATTATACTTGAAATCACCACCTGACAGAGACAGACAGACAGACAGGAGATAGAGAGAGAAGTAGAAGCATTGATATTCACTTTATGTCACCCCACAAATGATACATATTGCTGAGTTAACTCAGCTGACAGAGCCCAAACAAAAGCAAAAACAGAACAGAACAGGTGAAGAAGTTACCTTTTCAGGGAAGTCTCTCTTGAGTTCAGTTACACCCTGACACCAATAGGCTGCTGTCTTCTCACTGATGAGCTCAATGTTGAGGAAGGAGCCCTGCCCGGGCCCAAAAATATGACCCGATGTTGTACCACGCACGATACGAGGAGACACGTTGGTCACCAGGTCCTGGAAGACAGGCAAGACAGAAAGGCAGAGAGACACATCAGGGTCAGAGAGACATAAAGAGGCAAAGGAGGACTTTACTAAACATGAATGCTACACAAATAATACTACCAAAGCACACCATCGAAACCATCAAATAAAACTGGAAGAATAATACATTAAAATAATTCTACAGTGAATCCCACCGCTCGCAATTCCGGCCTCCCATTATTCCGACGCCCCTAATAAACACCCGACAAACGTTAGGTTAGTGTGAGGTTTGGGGTGTGTGTGTGGTGTAGAGGTGAATATTCATGTTTTTATGAGGGTCTACCTTGTCCAGTCCAAATGTCTTGGTCAGAGCAAAGCCCCACCCTTGTTCAAACGCCCTCCTGATCATAGCGGTGCTGGTGGTGGGGGGTGCCGAGGCCAGGCCAAAAGGGTTGGGAAACTTTATCCCACACACGTCCACACTGATGTCCACAGCGTCTATGGCACTGTAGAACAGAGGCAGCCTGGGGACAGAGTCTACGGTATGCCCGTACAGAGACTGGAGAGGAGAGGAGTACAGTATGGATTTGTATGCAGTACGTATTTGTGGATACTTGTTTTACACTATACAGTATATGTGGCTATAAACATACATATTTAACTGCATATATTTGTGAATACAAAATATTTACCTATACAGTATAGAGGATATGCGCATGCTTAAAGTGAATGGCACATCGAGTGGCAAATCGAGTGGCAAAGAAACATGCAAAATTAGTTTAACATTGTTTAATGTTGTTTAATGCAATCAGATATGACTTTTCTGTTTGGTTGCATGGGCTGTCAAGGCCAGAAAGTATTTTTTTGACACTCAGTAGGCATTCCTGCATAACTTCCGCGTTTGATGATGATGTCACACGCATATCCTCTATATGTTAAAATACCATATTTGCTTAATCCATTAAGACCGGTAAGATCTGTCGTTGTAAGATTTCTTTAGCTATTCCAAAAATAGCATTCTTATTTTTTTATTGTGGACAATTTCTGAAAATCTTTGAATATATACTGTATATATGTTTTAAAGTGAACATTTTTAACTCCGATCTGTGCTTCTGGGAGTCTCTGGAACAAAATATTTTGAGATGAGGGTCCGCGGCCAAATACATTTTGGGGGTCCTTGACATGGAAAAGTTGGAGCACCACTGATATAGCAACATACTGTTGATATATCAAAAAATGTTTTTTGATATGTATTTGGCTGCAGACCCCCCATCTCAAATGTTTTTGTTCCAGGGACCCCCCAGAAGCAAAGATTTGAGTTACAAATGTTCGCTTTAAAAATACAATACATATTCAAAGATTTGCACAAATTTGGTAGATTTTTCAAAAATAGCAGATCTTACAAGCTCATGAGCTTGTGTATCTGCTATTTTTGAATAGCCAAAGAAATCTAAAATGACACAGATGCGTTCCCGGATTAAATCGTTAAATATGAAATATTTACCTGAATATATTTGTGAACGTGCCAGGAGGCCTGTTTGCCGTCATTAACTGACTCTACACTGGTGTTGGCCAGACCAGCAATGTCTCCTCCTGCAAACACCCAGGGTTCACTGCTCTGCATGGTGTCTGGGTCCAACTCCGGGGTTCCCCAGCGATTCAGCTTTATGGGAGCCATGGCTTCAGCCACTAGGGATTTATACACAGGTAAAATATAGGTTCATTTAGAGTAGGATATAGTGAATCTAGAATCTAGTTTCATAGTTACAATTTACAACATAACGTTGCTGTCGGGCAGGAACCTCTTATCTCCATATTCTAACTTTTTGTGTTTTAGTATCAAAAGTAGCGGATCTACAAGCTTCGAACACATTCAAGGTGATGTGTTCTATTACGCATTGAATCACTTCTCAAGTTCAAGCTTCTCCTCCCAACAATCTTTTGAAGGTCCAGATTGCGTGTCTGGCCTGTGACCCGTTGGTATCTTTTGCCCAGCAGAGCACCCAGCATTAAACAATGAACTGCCACTTCTGGGGGCATAATGAGCTGGGCATTATCTCCATATCTAGAGAGTTAGTGTGATTGCTCAATGTGTTTGATGTCCACAGGCTGCAGAGTCTATAAATTAGACCCTATTAGGCCTACCTTTTTTTAAATATTAATAAATACCCCCCTGTACAGGACCTACACTATACTGATGTTGACATAGGATTCACACCCAGATGTAGCACCATGCCAATATGGTGCAACAGGCATTCATTCTACTATATTATGTCTAGTTAGGGCTGCCAACCGTCCCGTATTAGACGGGACGCCCCGTATTTGAGCCAAAAGGGGCGTGTCCCGTACGGAACTTTGTTTGTCCCGGACTCCGGTGTAAAGGGAAAAATAAAAAATATATTTCTGTTTGCGCACACTGCAGTGTGTCTGGCTGCGTGTTTGTGTGCTGTATGCGAAGGGCGCTAGGACCACTCAGTTGACAGGGCAGGCACAGTGCTCGCACGCGTGTGTGTGAGATTTTCTTCGGTGGGCGCGCCATCATTGTTTGTGTGGCATGTCAGCCTGTTCCCAACCCTAACCCTAACCCTAAAACCGAAATAAAGTAACAAAAAAAGTAACTTCATCCGCGGGAAACCCGAAAAAAATCAAGGGACACATGCACGCGCGCTGTGTGCATGTGTCCCGTTTCTCCAGTTCTGGATGTTGGCAACCCTATGTCTAGTATTACAGCCAGGGTATGCCCAGCAGGTGGAGCCAGCCCCACAGCTGTTTCTCTAGATCATTTATGTAATGTCCTTGTTAATACCCTGAGGGGACAGTGTCACAGTAACAACTGTTGTTACGGTGTAGAAGTCAGAAGATATATTAGGACTGAGAGGGGATTTGTTCTTTTCAAATGCCAATAACCTGTTTGGCATTAGAATGTTGTCATAGTGCTAAGAAACAGTTTAGGAAAAGTAAACGCTGTCATTGGCAAATAGTCGCTGTCTGTCTATTTCTTCATAAATGTATGCCCTTTTTTAGTGACACTAGTGACAATAGCCAACATGTTGCAAAATGTTGTGAGCTTAGCTTGTAGATCTGATATTTGCACAATTGTTGAGATGAAGACATTTTAATTCATAGGGATGCCAGATTGAAAGTGCTTAAGTCTGTCTGTGCGTTTTACAAGCATTTAACCAATGAAAAGTATTAACAAGAGCTTGTGACTAAATAATAACTACATTGGATCCGTTGGAACATTTCCTGAAAAGTAACTGTTTTGGACTTACAAAGTTTCTGCCTGACAGCAACAAAGTAGAGTTATTTTGAATTTAAATTCAAACTCAAACACCCAAATCCCCAAAGCTGATTTTACCAGTACTAAATTGATGGGGTTAGCTACCTTGCGAGTCACTGAGCATGGAGCCGAAGGCGCTGATGATGTAATCAGCCTTCAGCTTGACAATCTGGTCCTCGTCCTCGATCCAATCTCCATCCTCCGTCTGCTCCGTGCGGCAGAACTGGAGCCCAGAGACCTGGCCGTTCTTCATGGTGACCTCGCGTGGAGACAGGAAGGGCAAGAACTCACACTTCTCCTCCTTGGCCAGCTCCATCTGGGAGAGGAGCAGAGAGGAGAGGAGAGGAGAGGAGAGGAGAGCGGCAAGGATTAGAAAATATGAAAAAAGAGGAATGATAAGAGGATCCATTCATCCATCCACCCATCCATCCTTCCCTCGTCCCTTCCTACCTCCTCGGGTACAGCTCTGATGTTGGTGAATCCCTTTCGGAAGCAGACAAATACTCTCTTGGCTCCACATCGAAGGGCGGAGGTGGCACAGTCAAACGCTGTGTCTCCAGCACCTAACACGATGACCACTCCACGAAGCTCTGGCAGGGACGCACGACAGCTACACATCCCTACACACACACACACACACACACACACACACACACACACACACACACACACACACACACACACACAATGGTTATTTTCTTGTATACATTCGGTTTAGCTTTTGTTAACACATCGGGTGCCGATCACGGTCTGAACCGTGTTTTCACATAGTAGCGCTCTGGTGCCGTTCACGGTCTGAACCGTGTTTTCAGTCTTTTTTTTTCTTTTTCGTTTTTCTCCACACGGGCGGGGCTAGAGCAGCTCTGGGAGTACCCATTGTGATTCTGAGAAGGAAGGGCCAGATAGATCACCGTAAACAAAAACATGGCTTCCATCCGCTTCCTGTCTATTTCCTTCTTTAAAACGCCTATATCTCCGAATCTGTTTCAGGTGTGGAAAACCGGTCATGCGCGGTGCGCGATCCGTCCCCGTTGTAACTTGCGAGTGAAATGTTATCGATCCAGGATGTAGCCAGGGTCATCGCTCAACATGAACGGATGCTTTTTTTTACGTGGATTTGCTCGTCGCGGAGTCTAAAGCTTTAAACAGCAAAGCGCAGTCAATGGGGAGAATGCTGGCACCCACGGTAAGTTGTTATGAAAAAATGCTGGCACCCGATGTGTTAATAGTGTATTGCTCAATGACACGTGTGTGTGTGTGTGTGTGTGTGTGTGTGTGTGTGTGTGTGTGTGTGTGTGTGTGTGTGTGTGTGTGTGTGTGTGTGTGTGTGTGTGTGTGTTACCTGTTTTGCTGGCTGCAGCCACCATGGGCAGAAAGTCTTTGGAGGTGAAGAAGCCTTGCTCCATGGTGAGACCTTGAAAGATCCTTGCTCTGTTGGCCTGAGGGAGACCTACAACACAAATGAATCCAGCATGTAACAATTTGATTTATGTTATATGATGACAGAACTAAACAACAGCCCTTTCGGCACACAATATCTCATTACAGGCCGCTTATTTGTCCTTGGCTGCTTATGGTACTACGGATAGAAATATTTAGTTGACAATGAGGTACTGACCAATTCCAATGAAGACAGCTTTGTATCCTTCCTCTTTCAGCGATGTCAGAGTCATCCCGTTAACGCCAAGCCCCTTCTCACACACCACCTGGATACAAACATAATTTGCTTCTAATGCTGTCTGGCTGTGAGCGGGTTGTGTGCGTGCGTGGGTGTATGCGTGGGTGTATGTGTGCGTGCGTGCGTGCGTGTGTGCGTGTGTGTGTTACCTTGACGCCCAGGTCTTTCATGAGGTCAATTTCAAACTGGACGACCTCGTAGGGCAAACGGAACTGAGGGATCTCAGCCGTGCTGCAAGGAAACCAAAGAACGCACAGTTACAAATAGCACCTGCAGTGATGACTGCAGATCCTCTCAATATCCCCTCACAAATAAATAATATCTCTTGAGCTACAGTACTGGGCAGCAGCAATGTTCATCCGTGGTCCCCATTTGCCATTAACTATTCTCTCTCTCTTTATTCACCTTTTCATCTTAATAAAGATAATAAGACTAAGAAAAATGTTTTTGTAATTAGATGTTGAACAGAGTGAGCAGGAATGCTTAAGACACTGGCCTCTGGTTTGAGGTCAGAAAACTGGCATACTTGGCCGATAACTACACAGTGCAGCGAGTTCCAAAATATCTCTTCAAAGCCTAGAGTCTAGATTCCTAAGTATAGTATTGTAGCCTTCATCGCTGTGAATGTGCATTCTTGATGTGCGTGTGTCAGTAGTATTCCACTGACAATGTACAAGTTTGACTAATGACAGTTTAATCACCTTTATTTGGAGAACTATGTAGACTTGACTAAGTTCATTAAATAAAATGCCATAAATGCCAGTGTTCTTGTGGTGTTCTTGTAGTGGGTCATCCCTTTTCATTAGGCCCACCTTTTTAGTCCATTACCAACTTGGGTCTTATACATTGAACTATCAATAAGCCCCAGAATGTCCAGTCTGTTAATGTCACTACTCTGAAAGTAGCGAGACGCCTTAACTGGATCAGTTGACAGCATTGTTTTTCCCAGAAACATCTAACCCCTGTACAGACACATGACAGACACATGACAGACATTACCTCAAGCCACCAGTGTACTTCTGCTTCTCAAAGACGGTGATGTTATCATATCCAAGGCGGGCCAGGAAGGAACCGCAGCTGATTGACGCAGGGCCACAGCCAATCAGCGCAATGGGGGAATGGTAAGACTCTGGCATCTCATTGGCCGGTGGGAGGTTAGGGTTCCTGATTTGAGGGATACCCATTTTACCGAAGATCTGAGAAACACACCCATACATACACAGGCAAAACACAAAAGGATGGAGTAGAGTTGAGCGATATTGACTGCTTCTGTGTCATAAATGTAGGCTTGGTAGAGTTAGGATTTTCTACACAAACAGTGTTTGGACCAATGCAAAGCAAGTTTATTTGTATAGCACATTTCAAACACAAATAATATGTATATATGTATTTTTTTTAAATGTATATATATATTTTTTTATGTATTGTATACAATACATAAAAATGCTTTACATAAGGCATAAAAAGACTTAAAGAAGTTTAACTACAGGCAGATAGACAATGTACCTCTGTGGCAAACTGCTGTAGCCCCCCTATATTGATGGGTCCTTCCTCTGAGGCGAAGAGGTTGCAGCCTCCCACACACAGCTCTGAAGTCGGACAGACCATTCCACATGTTAGACCCAGGGGGTTGTCAGAGAAGATGGCCTTCGCTGAACCATAGTAGTTCTGATTAACACACACACACACACACACACACACACACACACACACACACACACACACACACACACACACACACACACACACACACACACACACACACACACACACACACACACAGTTGCATTACAGAGTAGCATATAATCTCTGCATCGCACTTTTAATATGATGTCATGAGTAATATAATGTAGCACTCTGCACGCATGTATGCAAACGTTCATACAGTACCTTATTGGAGATGCTTGTGATAAAGGACTTGACGTCCAGGTTGGTGGGACAGCTCTTCTGACAGGGGGCATCTGCACATTTTAGACACCTAGACACACACACACACACACACACACACACACACACACACACACACACACACACACACACACACACACACACACACACACACACACACACACACAGATGTATTGTCATTTCATCTTTTCATTTAAGACAAAAAATGCATCACAAACATATTACAATATACTACACAACAATGGAAGTGAGCTAAATCACAATTTAAATCACAATAACTGAATGAAAAGAAAAATGAAAAGACAACTAGACTAGAGTCTAGTTGAGACAACATACATGACAAAACTCAACGTGATCAACAGGAATGCAATTCACTCAGTGTGTGTGTGTGTGTGTGTGTGTGTGTGTGTGTGTGTGTGTGTGTGTGTGTGTGTGTGTGTGTGTGTGTGTGTGTGTGTGTGTGTGTGTGTGTGTGTGTGTGTGTGTATGTGACTGACTGTCTTTGTCTGTCTGTCTGTGTAGCCAACAGGCAAAGGCACGTGGAATATAGTTTCCGCTCAGGATAAGGGACAAGGGAAGGTTGTTAACCCCAGTTCTGTACAAATCCTTGTTTGCAGAAGGGGAGTTTGTGGAGTTTGCGTCACGGAAGAGCAATATCACTGCAAAACAATCAAGGACCAAGCCTAAAGCGACCTTATTGGCTCAAACAATGACTCTCTATATAATCTATACCTCTGTGGGGATGTTGAGGTATGAGGTGGGGAACCATCTCCTAACAAAGCAGAAAGGAGAAACCAAGAAATGCACAAGGACGCTTGTTAGCAGCATTAGCACAAAAAGGAAGATATAAACCTGACCATGGTACTCAAATATTGAACCACCATGGTACTCAAATATTGTGTAAAAGTACATTTGAACAGGCCTGGGCCGCGGCGTGGCGGTCCAGGCACCCTAAGCTGCAATGCAGGTCGTCGGGCCGATCCCGACGACCTTTTCTGCATGTCACTCCCCATCTCTCTCCCTATTTCCTATCAGTCTACTGTCCTATCATTAAAGGCATAAAAGGGACTGGTGTAGCGCTGGTGTAGGGCTGGTGTAGCGCCCAGGATCACTTAGGAAATTGGCACCGGGTGAAAAAAGATGGGTTACAAAAATCGCGGGATAAAAACAAAAAAATAAATAAAAAAGGGCATAAAAGCCCCCCCAGTGAACAGATGTTAAAAAAAATGCCTTCACCCATTGACCTCAAACACACCAAAACCATAGACTCTGTTTTAAACCATGGAGTCACCTGCATTTATATCCAGTGAGAATTAATTCAGCTTCATATAGCTTTTTTTGTCTCCCTCCAAAATGTATTGATTATACTTGCAACTCTGAAATATTGGTGTACGTGTACGTGTACGTGTACGTGTACGTGTACGTGTACGCATGTGTGTCTGTGTGTATTAAAAAGAAGTGTCTTGAAGTTTGGATGGACTTGTCTCACCTTATTGAGGAAACCAATGCCAGTATGTAGTGGGCATTTTGCCGTGCACTGAAGTCATCAGCGTAGTACACATGCAGTGATGATATGCAAGAATACCCAGCAAGTAGTTGGATCATAAAATACCCATAATGCATCGTGCATTCTCTCTCACCTCAGTGCCTCACGAAGCGCTCCCCGTTCACTCAGCGTCGTGTGTTTGATGTCATCAAAGTTGTTCTCCAACTTCACACAGGCCTAAAGGAGAGAGAGGACAAGCATTCAGGAGAACATGAAATCAAAACAGAGAGAAGTAAATGAGATTGAGAGAGAGAGACCAGTCAAAGATTGTACCCAGTAAAGATTTAGTGCTACGTTCATTTGCCTTTGAGTTACAAATGGGTAAATACACTGAGGATGTGTTTCACGAGTGAGTGAGTGAGTGAGTGAGTGAGTGAGTGAGTGAGTGAGTGAGTGAGTGAGTGTGTGTATGTGAGTGTGTTATGTCTCACATCAGCGCACTTCTCAATATTCCTCTTCCAGTGTTTCTTTTCTCTCTTCTTGGTTGTCGTGGAGAAGGTCTGGGCATGAGTCTTCACCCGGGGATTCAGAGACAGAATGCTCTGTGACAACACATAAGAACAACAATCAAAATCAAATAATGACCTCTGCAACAGAGAACACAGTCTTGTATAAAGTTTGACCCAAATTGACGATACACATTTTTATGTTAAATTAACACAAAGGAGGATTATTCACATTAAGAGCAATTCCAACCAACCCTAAGCTGTTCTTCTAATTTATAACTGTTGGAGAGATTAGTGTTGTTATGAATCTCAAGATAAAATAAATTGTAATAATACAGTCTATGTTATGGGCATGACACTGATGTACCTCTACCTCTATTACAGTCTGTTTGAATATTTGAGATAGAATTAAGAAAGTGAAATTTCAGTTGTTGTTTTTTTATGAAAGACTACTGGTTTAAAGTCCCTGTACCAGTTGAAAATTCCAGGGTTATGGGCATGTGAATGAGCTTTGATTTCTCAAGAAGTGCACATGAGCACGGCAAACATAACCTCAGTTACTCCTGTGGGGCTAATCAGTGACTGTGGTCGCTCTAGGCAGCTCACACGTGTGTCTGCAATGTCAGATATAACGAGTTTTAAAAAAACATGTGTCATCCTCAAAACGTTAACCTTATGAAATTACAAAGAAATACAAATTGCTAGTGATTGAGTAACTTGTACCTATCTCTTGCCTTATCTCTCGATAACACTTTCACACACATACAGTACACACGCACGCAGGCACGCAGGCACGCACACACACTCACAAACACAGCGCGCGCACACACACACACACACACACACGGTTCTGCTGGCAAAAGGTGAAAGAACACTCCAGGAATGTTATTGGTTAAAGTGGAGAGGATAAGATAATGATTTAGCTGACAGGTCATTGAGCCAGGGTTATATGATTTATTTACAAAGTATTACTAGAATCCTTTTTCCCCTTCTTCCCTTACTCCCCTATTGACTCCCGCCGGTACCAGAGATTTTTGTTATTACTATTACGTATATATTTTAGTTTTTCATGCTTATCACCCAAATGCAAATGGAAATATAGTTGTAAAAGAGATCCATGCATTGTTAGACTTTTGCACTAGGTGGGGTTGGAGTTTTGACATGGAAGCATATTCCACTGTAAGATGTTTTATATGAATTAGTGTAGGAGCTAATGTAAGGGTATATGTTGATCAAGGTTGGGTTCAATTCAATTTCAACTCAATCCAACCCAGAAGGCTTGCAGGACACGTTCATTGCATTTTGCATTGACTATGACAAATGTAATTTAACCTTTTAGCTTTTTAGTTGCAAAACTCTGTGTATTTCATCAAACGTCAAAATGTAAATATAATATAAAGCAAGACATCCTGTGTATAGGCAGCAGAAATGCAAGTTGTAATGGCAGAGCTTCTTTCATGATCTTTTATACTGAAAAATATAGATTTCTGATGCGAGTACAAGACTTTTCAATTACACGCATTTAATCTAGAGCAACTATAGTAAGTAAGACAGTAAGAGACACCCTAAAGTGGTCAACCAACAACATGTCAAGTATAGTGCCAAGAAAACTATTAAAGTGCTATGTCAACGACAAATAACAATATGGTGTTTCAAGATGTTTTGGATTCACACACACACACACACACACACACACACACACACACACACAAGCACACCTGTCACATAAAATAGTGTGTAAACAGCTAAACCAACCTATGTCATATAACATGTTTTGGTTATTTGATCTACAAATACGGACTGACAGTACAGGACATTGTCCATCGCGCTCCCTCAAAATACAGTAGACTTGACAACAAGGACTTCATTTGGTCTGAACTTCTACCCCAGTTTCACAACCAAACCAAAACGTGGGCTGTCAGAGGGTCATGGGTGATGAATAACAACCGGCTGTTATTTGATGCAGTTTATAGTTGAGATTTTTATAGTTATAGTTTATAGATAATAAAGTTTAGAGCTGCTAATGTGGTGTTAATTGTGTGTATCCAGCACTTGTTTTTGTCATAAAACTATGGTGTGTTAATGAGATTAAAAAAAAGATACAATAAATGATTGAGCCGCTACTCCTTCGCTTGGAAAGGAGCCAGCTTAGGTGGTTCGGGCATCTAGTACGGATGCCTCCCGAGCATCTCCCTTGGGAGGTCCTCGCTGCATGTCCCACTGGGAAGAGACCCCGGGGGCAGACCAAGGACCAGATGGGGGGATTACATCTCTATACTGGCCTGGGAAGGCTAATGTTGCTCAGGAGAGGGAAGGCTGGAGCTCTCTGCTGGAACTGTTGCCGAATCCGACTCCGGATAAGCGGTTGAAGATGGATGGATGGACAATACATTTTTTTTTAAATTCAACAAAACACGAAACACACGAAACAAACAAAACTTTGGTATTTATCAAATACAGTCCACAAGCATCTTGTTAACAAGAGCATTAATATTTTCCCCACACCTGGGCATCAAAGGATAAACAAATTGCATATGCCTTTCAAAAGTATGTACTGGAAATACAGTGACTACTAACACTATGTAATCACTTACATTACATGTACCTGCTAACAGCCATGAAGCTGGGTGAAGCTGAAACTGCCATGGGATTAACAAAGATCCCCCCCCCCGCCCCTCCCCTCCACAAATGATGGGATATCATGTTATATAACGACACTATTTTTACTGATGACATATCCACCTTTACCTTAGCTGGACTACAGCTCTAAAAAAAAAGTCAGTCCAATAAAATAAATAATGTTGCTTAAACCATCGACCAGGAGTCATCAAGTAAGTTTGGCCTTGGGCCTGATGTGCCTGTCATTCACTCTCAACTCTCAACCCCTCCCACTCACTCAGATCAGCTAACGCAGGGAAGCTGTGCTTAGCTGTCAGAACCTTCCCTAAAACAACGCTCCACACGTCCCTGACTCTTCTCCCTTCTGGATCCCAAACAGTGGAATGAACTCCCTATTGCAGTTAGAACTGCAGACTCACTCCCAATCTTTCGCCTTAGTAAGAAAACACCTCTTCAGACTGAATCTTAGACTGTAGCACTTGCCGTACCACTTGCCCTAGCCTTGACGACCTTGCAGTCTTATGCAAAGGCTAAAATGTAACTTAGATAGCATGTTATGTAGACAGATGCCAGGTCATTTGTAGACCTGGCATCCTATAGTGTATAGTTTCAATGTACAGATTATAGATTTTTTTGATATTATACTGTTTAAACTGGTGATAGGTTCTTAGTTTACCTATGATCCTAGATTACAATTTCTATGCCTTTGATGTATTACCTCGTGTTTTCCTTGCTTACTGTAAATCGCTCTGGATTAAGAGCGTCTGCTAAATGCCTAAATTGTAAATTATAAATTTGGGACAAAAGTATAATAATCATTCTTCAGGGTAGATTAACTATTTGGACTTAATTGGATTTTATTTTGTGGTATACTAGTCTAGGCTAAAATGCGGTCTGTCAGATTATTATTTACAAAATAATTTGCCATGCCAGATATTATCACAGGGCCAATTAATGGAAGCACTTTGATTAATTTGGCCACCTCACTTTTCACCTGTTGCAATCTTTAATACTGTGCCAATGGCACATAAGTGAAACTTTTAACACAGATTATTTTTTTTTTTACTACATTTTGCTGTTAGGAATGTGTTGGTAGCACCTTTATATTGGTCAAAATGTCGAAATCCCCCTTTAGACATCGCCTAGAGCAGTGGCTAATATTTCCACTTCAATGGAGCAACATAACATGAATAGCAATTAGCTGGTAGAATAGAGAAGTGGCACAGGGGCACTAGTCTAGAGCAGGGGTTTTCAACAGGTGGTCTGTGGACCACTGGTAGTCCGTGAAATGATTGCATGTGGTCCCTGACCACGCATTTAGCAATGTAGGGTTTTTTTCATTTTCTTTCCACTAGTTGAGAAACAGTGAATTGAATGACCTGGTGAGTGGCCATTTACTGGGAAGTTCAAGAAATTCCACAGAAAAAGGGAGTTAGAATCTCAAGAAGGGGAAGTGCACCGAATTGTCAGGTTGAGTCGTCATTATCAGGCAGATCTGTGTCTGCCCACCCATACATAAGATACAAATCAGTATATCAGCTAACATGAGTTTAATAGAAGGCTGGATAAAGTAAGAGAACACCATAAGGAATATATCAGTAGTTCTCAACCTTTTTTTAAAGCTCTGGACCACTCGTATATATCTCAGTTAAATAATGACTGTTCAGGGCTTGATATACTTTGTTGTGCGTAGTGTGCGTGTGCGTAGTATCATGTAACAAATGAATTCAAACCCTTAACTAATAATTTAATTTCAAGCTTTTTCTCCCACAGCATGCCTATTAATTGAAATATTTTCTTACATTTGATGGACTTATGAAACATTATTTAAACATATTTTAATTAATTTAACAAAGGTATTTTATTCATGTATTTACATTAAAACCTAAAACCCTGAGGAAGACCATTGTCAAAACGTTGGTTGCCTGTACCTTTTAAATACATTTTATCTAGTTGTGCAGCCTCCTCCTTCTCAACATGTATTTACACTTTAAAACATTTCCCCATGGACCACCTGCAGGCCTAATTATGCCATGAACCGCTAGTAGTCTTTTGGTCCTTTTGGTTGAGAAACAGTGAAATGCACAAACATGGGATGCATAACAAGTGTAACCAAAGCACGAATCTTAGCCCATATCCACACCCAACATAACAGTGGTCCGCAGGTTGATCTTAGTCAGGGTGGTGGTCCCTCATTCACAGTTGAAACCCCCTGGTCTAGATAGCTAGATGTATATCCATGAATCAGTTCATGTTATCATCCAGGAGCTGTCCCTGGTGCTGGAAACACTCACTGGCTGCTCTCCAAAAATGTAAATAATGTTTTGACCCTTGATTGACCTTCATCAATCCACAAAGTGGGTAATGGATGATGGAAAAGGACTGAGCCCCAATTCAGCACAAAACAGTCCATTTTAAATTTGGTAATCTGTAATCTGGTAAACTGTGCTGTAGCCTACATATACAACTCACATCAAGCAAATAGTAAATGTTATGCCAAATCGTATTATGTTTCCATGGTAGCAAAATGTCAGAGTAGCAGCTTAAAGCGATGTTGAACATTGGTGGAAACGTGGGTTGTAGCCATAGTTATAATAAATCGGTTTTAGACTATAGCTACCTCGTCAAATGAATATAGTCTAGCCTACGTGACGTCAACATATTATTTATTATCTTTATCTATTGCATGGGTCTGTGCTGTGATCAAGGAATCGGGTTGACTTACAGTTAACTTACTTTCGTAGATCTATCATAGATGTATTTTATTGAATCTGACTTTTACTTTCGTATCTATCATGTACTTCATCGAGTCTGCCTTTTACTTTCGTATCTATCATAGATCATGTATTTAATCGAGTCTGACTTTTACTTTCGTACAGTATCTATCATAGATCATGTATTTAATCGAGTCTGACTTTTACTTTCGTATCTATCATAGAAAATAGATCATGTATTTTATCGAGTCTGACTTTTAGCCTACTTTCGTATCTATCATAGATCATGTATTTTATGGAGTCTGACTTTTACTTTCGTATCGATCATAGAAAATAGATCATGTATTTTATCGAGTCTGACTTTTACTCCAAGGCTAAAGGCACTGATGAGCAGATGCATGCCACATTTTTGTATAGCCATCTTTAATTAAGTGTTATTGCTGTGCACACTTTATTAAACTACAGCCTATATAGGCATCGATCAGTATTATTTGAAAAAATTACCTCGATGTCAGGAAGGTCTTTACTCAGCATGGTGGTGGTCGTTTCTGACTGGAGTAAAGAGTTGTGAAAAGTTCCAAAGGACAGTCAGCCTTAGTGGCGCAGATAAGATTGTGGATTAGAGGTCCGAATCACTGTCCGGGACTCCTCTGTTCCAGGAAGGGCAAAGGACCAGTCCTTATTAAGCCTCTCCGACGTTTAGTAACTGTTCTCGCACGATGCAAGACCCCAGGAAAAAAGTTCACATGCATGCAGAAGCGGTCAGATCAGACCGAGCTGATAAGAGCGTTAACGGGTCGAAGTTCTCTTGGTGGCGTGGGGCGAGCACAGGCACATTCCACGTGTGGTGGAAGAAAACAAGCAGTGGTGTAAAGTAACTAAGTACATTTACTCAAGTACAACTTTGAGGTATTGTTTTACTTTACTGAAGTATTTCTAATTTTCTGTACTACTTCTACTCTACTACATCTCAGTGGAAAATATTGTAGGCTACTTTTACTCCACTACAATTATATGAAAACTTTGGTTACTAGTTACTTTGTAGATTTTGATAATTACAAAACACACTAACCTGCCCTATATATATTTCGGCCATTTGTAAAATAGCAGATGTACACGCTCACTGAGCTTGTACATCGGCTATTTTCAAAAATATTTTCTATACATTTTGAACTTGTGAAATGGGACATTCTGCACAATGAGTAGGCCTACTTTAACTTTTGGTACTTTAAGTACATTTTGATGCCAATACTTTTGTACTTTTACTCAAGTACATTTTGAATTCCGGACTTGCAACAGTATTTCTACTTTTACTTAAGTAAAGAATGTTAGTACTTTTACCACCACTGGTGGTAGACTCTTGTAAACAGGTCACGGGTGACCTAATCATGGGATATAGAGTGCAAACAAATTCAGGGGCGTATAGCTATAGGGTTTACATTTTGGCCTGCATGCAAAGTATCGGGCGGTCAGGCTAAGCCAATGTCTATTGAGAGCTAGCCTATTGCAACATAAAATATAATATGAAACTATTATCATTGTATGTTTTTTATAGCCTACACAATGACAACAGGTAGGCATATAGCTTTTTTGTGCAACATATCAGGCAATCAACCAGCAGATACATCAACATGAAAGACATGGACAATACAGAAAAAACTATAAACCAATACAATTAACTAGATAGTAAATTAAAAAATGTTCTTATTGTTTACAAAGATTAGGAGGAGCATTTGACTTTGACATTTATTCCAAATTAAAGTGGGCAAAGTTAGGTAACATTTTTGAGAATCTTTGTTTGTGAATATTACTGAGGCAGTATTGTAGGCAGACACATGCGAACATAATGTCCTGCACAATATACCAATTTGATCCAATCAGGAGAGAGAACTCATACAGGATACAGGATAAACAAGTGAAATTGGAAGTGATGACACAAAGAAATGAGCAGACAACATTGGAGCTGATAAATGGGTACTCTCTCCTGATTGGTTGAAAATGTGCAACCCACCCACCCACCACATGTGCAAGCCCCCTGTTATTGAACACACACTCTATAGCAATGAATGCTATCAGAATATAGTGCTTTAACCTTTTTTAACAAATAACTTTTGGTTTTGTCCAAAATATATCGCTTACTCTACCTTTAACAAAGTTGACAAACAATATGGCTTACAGTACTTTTAACATACAAACAATACCAAAACACATGTAAGAGACACATCATTTATAACATCAACTCAAGGTTCAGGACCAAATCATAGAAACAACTTGTGATGCATTGTGCATGTGATACACATTAGCCTGCCCTATGCACATTCCTTTCCTTGGTGCCGAGCCAAACTGCAAAGCAGGCTACAAAGTCTAATTCAAAAAGGGGGGCACCGAAATTACTTAATTAACGTAACAACGATTTGAGTCTTCCTCTTCGTCATGTGATCGAACCTTGTTATATGTTATATCAGGGGTCTTCAATGTTCAGGCCAAGGACCTCTTAGCTGAGAGAGAGATGAAGCAGGGACCTCCACTGCATATTGTATAAAATAGTATTGCAGATTAAACTATTTCATAGATAGCTTCATAGATTTGTTTGCCACACTAGATCAGTGTTGTCTAAATTCATGTGTTTCCGTTTGTTTACACAATATCTTTAATGTTAAAGGGATTGTAGGGAACATTAAGCCTAAATTTAAAAAATATTTATATATATATATATTGCATTTTCTCCCCTCTATCAGCCACTATATAATGATGCTGGGGTGTTTTCCTGCATTGAAACACAGTACTCTTTCTGAAATCCGTATTTTCCCTACTGTTTATGCTCATGTTGTTTATGTCCGGTACGTAAATTAACGCACGCATGTGCGTGTCCGTGCGCGTCCGTGCCCGTATCAACTTTTTACTTTCGGTTTTAAAACGCTCTCAAACTTCGTTTTTGAGGCACAGAATTTACTTTTAAGATAGCGTGTGGATAGAATTTAGTTGTTTAACTTCATATATGTGGTCAATTTATCATGAAAGAGCCTATTTAAAAATAAAAATTGAGAGAACCGTAGGGGCGGGCAGTTCCGCGAATTGTATCCGCATAAGGCAACCTATTTTGGGCATGGCTCATTTAGATGTCCCGCCCTGCGTCACCCCCTGGTGGTCGGGGAAACGAACTGCTGGAGTGGCGGTGTTTGACAACCGTTTTTTTCTTTGATTATGTCTGAACTCGTCTACAATCCCTTTAAAGTGTATTTTCAGGCACTAAATCACTAAAACCCTCAAAACTTGACCCGTGGATCTGTACTGGGTCTGCTCTGTTTTCCCTCTACACCAAATATCTTTACCTGACAATGTGTCACGCTGACTGACAGTCATGTCAGGCTGTTGTCAGTTAGTGATGACAGGATCTGTTGCTGGACATCAGGCATGTTGAGTTCCTGGAAGACTGCTGCCAACTCTGACAATGCCTGGTAGTCCTTCACTATGAAACCTGATGGACTGACAGAGAGGCAGAGAAAGATACATTAAAAACCCCAGTATTGTTGTATCGTGATTCTGATTTAGGATTATATGGTATTTGGAGGTGGCGATTTTCAGCTCTGATTAAAGAGTTTCAGAATATGAACTGTATCACAGCCAGAGGAGACAAAATTAAATTTAAAAAAACAATGCACACCCATGTCTACAGGGGGAGAAAGAGGGGCTTTCACAGAGAACCTTCATCATCCTCTCTTTACACTTCTTTCCTGAAGAATCTATATCCACCTTCACTGTCTTCAAGAGGTGGCAAAATTCCTACACAGACATAGCAGGGAAATTGGTGGAATAATTAGATGGATATCAAATATAAAAGTATCGCTGCTGCAGTACAATCAACATTCACAACGGCCACAATGATAGTTTTTTTCTTAGTTTTTCCAGTGCATTCAGGACAAACATGTTTTGACCAAAAGCAATGGCTTCTTCAGGCAAACTAATGTCTGAATAAAGTTTTGAAAGGCACACCAAAGCCTCCTCTCACGAGTAAAACAAAACAAATGCACATCACGTACCAGTAAACAACATATCAGTATGATACATATGAATTAAGTTTAAAAACACAGAAATGACTCAATGCAGTATTTCTTTTAAAAAGTGATAATTTAACCAAAAGTATTTTTTCATGAATTGGCTCATGTACTGTAATTGCATTGCCATTCTAATGTTGCTGTACATGATTCTGCAAACTAATACATATCACCCGTGAACTATTTCCGGTCTCTGACCACAGTTTGTGCACCACTGGTCTAAGGCACACTGAATGCCAGTACCTTGATGTCAGGCCTAGCTCCCTGTAGTATGATAAGTATATGTCGTCCCAGCAGCAACCTCCCAGACAGCTGCAGCTGTTGACTCCAGCGTTCCAGCAGTTTGACGTAGCGTCCTCTAGAGCGCATGTGGTCCAGGGACAATACTGTTGTCCACTCCTCACCTCCTCCCTCCTTTACGCACTCCTCCTCCTCTACACATCCCTTTGTCACCTCCCCAGACTGCTGTAGACGTTTACAAGCAGACCGGATCAGCACACCTTGTTAGAATAATTATCCTCAGAGGCTTTCATGCTAGGACAGTAAAGTGACCAGAAAGAGACGGTAGAGATTTTATGATGATGTCACACAGATCCTGAGCTGGATTTGAAGCCATGATGTCTTATATACGCTTGTGCACATGTACTTACTGGTAGAGCCACCAGGGCGTGCTGCAAGACTATGTTTTTCAATGTATGTTTTTCCAATATGTCAGGAAATAGTTGGCTTGAGTCGTAATAGTCCTTTACATTTGGCATTTTGCACTGTCCCAAATTATTACAAAGCTTTTTAAATCAACGTAATAATAATAATATTCCAGATGAATTCTACAGTGCTTCTTTATCATATTTATTGTTCATCAAATTACTCACAACCACAAATGTTTTTTATTGGAATCGTGTCTTCCTCTTTATACATTTTCACCTTCACTTGAAACCAATTTTATTAAACATTAAAAACTCTTTCAACTTTGTTCAACATGTGCCTGGTTCTACACATGACCATAGTCACAATCTTAACCTTGTTTTTAGCCCCACCCTGACTTTGAACTTGCTTTCTATTT
Organism: Gymnoscopelus microlampas; assembly: GCF_963454915.1. Taxonomy (NCBI): domain Eukaryota; kingdom Metazoa; phylum Chordata; class Actinopteri; order Myctophiformes; family Myctophidae; genus Gymnoscopelus; species Gymnoscopelus microlampas. The sequence continues at coordinate 28,771,888 of NC_139942.1, read as the reverse complement.
TTCATTTGGTTTCTGACCACAAGTGCATTGTTTTTGACACGTTGCTTTTGCTTCTACACTCTCACTTCCTCAGTGCACACTCTGCAGCTACTTTCTCCTCTTGTTTTTCTGATTCTTAAACCGCCGACCACCTGAGTCCTCCAAGGTTAATGATCTTGTAACCTGGCTTAATGATCAGTGTGCTTCTGTTCTAGATAGAAACCATTGCTCCTAATCAATCTAACCACTCTAGTTATTAATAATTGTACAATAGTAAATTAGTAATCGTTTTTTTCTTCCCCTAGTTGGTTTTATGCTGTTTTTAATGCAATAGTTTTTTACTCTGTAGCACTTTGACATTTGAAATAAAATGTTTTATTATTATTACTACTAATCCATACCATAATTTGGTCATGCCTTGAGAAAAACAATGCAACCAGGCTATCCAAAACCAACCGTAAAAACCCACATCACAATCCACACATCCCTTCAATGGCTCCTCATTAAGTGTAGAATAGATTTCAAGATACTGCTTAGCGCATAGATATTGCGTGAAAATCTTTGAATACATATATTTTTAAAGCAAACATTTTCAACTCAAATCTTTGCTTCTGGGTGTCCCTGGAACAAAATATTTTGAGATGGGGGGGTCTGCAGCCAAATACATACATTTTGGGGTAAGAAGACATTTGTAGAATCAGCCTCAGGTCTTAATGGGTTAAATGAATGATATATCTTGAAGGGCTGTGACACAAACCACCTTAGTGGGACAATATTGCCAAAGTATAAATCACCTCACTGCATCTGGGCAAGTAGTTAAAGTATAATAAGTTGTTAGTGTAACATTAATGGTAGTAGTTAGTTATTTGCCTGTAACCAGTCAACCAGTTGATGGACCATTGGCTCCTCAGGTAAGGTGGCGGCTTGTTCCAGAAGTTTCTGTCTGATGTGTTGACAGCGCCCCCTGGACAGGAATGGAGAAGACACTGAGATGTCAGGGGGGCAGGAAGGGTAGTGGGGGGGCATGCGGAACACCAGGCTCAACTCCACTTCTCTCTCTGCTCCTCCAACTGTCATATTGATCTGTATCACCAGCCCGTCCTCAGCTAGGAGAATCGAAGCACAACAGTCAATAAAAGTCAATAAGTCCTAACGTCTTCTCAGGCCTCACACCTAGATTTTCAGGCAATGTTGTCTGCTCCTTTTTTGTTTGTTTAATCACTTACAATTTCACTTGTTGTTTATCCTGTATCTTGTATGAGCTCTCTCCCTGGTATTCTGACTGACTTGAAAATATAATTTGTTTACCTAAGAGCTAGAGTGACAGGAAGACCTTACTGAACAAACACTATACTAAGCAATGATTATTGTCCGGATATAGAGCTATTTAACATTTACAATAATACATTTAAAAAAATAAATAACTATCACTTATGCCCCTTTAATCAACAAATATGTAAGGTTGACGTTGAGCTATGCTGATCGCCTTTACTGAAAATGTATAAATGATGTTACTGGTATGATTATTTACATTAAGGGTATGAATATTATTTGTTTTGGGGCATTTGCTTTTCATCTTAAATTGTTTAAATTATACTGCAATTTTCCTCATGCATGCAGTATAATGAAGCTACCAAGATGCTTCACTTTTATTTTAGCATTTTTAATTAACAGCCTAGTTGCCCATGATTCTGAATATCAATACAGTGCTGAGCTCTAGTGCAGGGGTCTTCAACGGGGGTGCAGGACCCCTAGGCGGTCCTCAGAGTAACTACAGGGGGGCCGCCAAATCTGTGATAGGGACTTTTTTTACATTAACCACTTGAACCCTATCATCCCTATTCTGAGGGGAACATTAGCCGAATATAGCAGATCTACAAGCTCACAACACGCTGCAAGTTGTGAGCCTTTGGTTGTGAGCTTGTAGATCGGCAAAGAGGTTTGGTGTAGAGGGAAAAAGAGCAGACCGAAGTACCGAGCCAAAGGTCAAGTTGACCCCTGCAATAGTGACATTCAGTCGCGGGCTGGTAAACAAACACATCGAAACTGACGTGAAACCTGGCCGTAAGTGGAGGTAGTTTTTAGGTCAATGAGAGAAAGTGGAGTTTAATATTCTAGTTGTCTGTCTGGACTCTGGAGAACTGATGTTATGTTTTTGCACTAAATCTCAGTGTTAACACAAAAACGTTGTGTTTGTGTTAACACAAACTTAAATTGTAAACGTGTGTGTGTGTGTGTTTACATGAGTTTTAGTGTAAACACTGCACCGATGAGCTCACCGGACTGTTGTAAGAGCTGGTACTCCCCCTCTCCGCAGTAAATGGAGGCTAAAACTGAGGCCTCTTCCACGGCAGCTTCTGACATTATGCCTTCATATTAAACTATCCATTATGTAGAATAATAAAAAAAAGTTATATTTATTTCATACGGTTATAACCAACTTAAATATAACGAATTCAAAATCCACCATTTTTACTGGTGCACCGTCTTTCTAGGTCCGATAGCGGACGCGAACGGAAGTATTTGTTCCACTGTCTCACCTCTTCTTGTTGTAGTTTTAGGCGACGGACAACCAACGTTACGTACCATTATCGCCACCTACAGTACGTAGCCCTGAAACATGACTGTCATACCATGACAGGCATGGAACTGTAAGTTCCTGGTTTTCGATTATTTGACATTTACAACTCTGACATTACATAAACGTTCAAATTTTAAATATAAAGTGCTTACTCACGAGCCACAGATGTTACAAGTTGGTCCGACCCACGATAAGTACCTGTATCTCCCGTATTGTTCAATAAAAAGCATTTTAATCCGATCGTCGGCCATTTAATATATTTTTTGTAATGTATCAGAGTGCAATACACCTCCCAACCATTAGTGTCGCATAGTTGAAAGCATCGGAGAAAATTCGGAGAAAATGGCCGGCGCTCGGATTAAAATGCTTTTTATTGAACAATACGGGAGATACGGGTACTTATCATGAGTCGGATCAACTTGTAACATCCGTGGCTCGTAGGTAAGCAGTTTATATTTGAAATCTGAACGTTTATGTATGTGATTGTGAGAGTTGTAAATGTAAAAAAAAAATCGAAAACCAGGAACTTTCGGTTCTATGACGCTTGTGACAGACGAGCGTCATGTGAACCATGGCGTAGCTCCGGAGTATTTTAGTGTACAATAAATTATATATTTCTATTTTATTACTGAACTGTCGCTTCCTCCTGAGAATAATCAGATTTACAACCATAACCTCGGCAACTATGTTCGGCAACTATGTAAAATAAGGGTGTGACGGAATCCCACCTGTGACCTACAAGTGGTATATGTAGCCAATACTACATATAGGTGTTGGAGATCTGTGCAGACAGCAGCCTGTCCATCTAGCCTGGTCCAACATCTTCAAAGATCTTGAGACTGTGACCAGCAGGGTGGGTGTGGGGAACCAGCAGGATGGGTTGTAACATGGAGCAGGTACAGGTTAGGGCAGTGGCCCTTGTCTTTTCAAACCTGGTTGTCAACCAGCTAATGATCTTCTTGTATCAATTCTTGTAGTTGAGTATGTGGGTTGCGCCCTTGAATAAATTGCAAGTCTTCACTGCCAATGCCAAACCGCTTATTCTGCTCGTCCCACAAATGCATGTTCCTTACAAATGGGGCACAATTAAAAAGGGAAATAAATAGGTTTTCCAATGGTATAAAAAGGTATAGCCAAGAAGCATTGTTACAACAGACATATAATTTAGCAAACTTTTTTAGGCAGATGAAGATAACTGACAATTGACAATAATTTAGTGCTTTGACTAGATTATGTCAACGGCTAGATTATGTCAAGTGTTTTGACTTTACTCAAATACTTGGTCCACCCACCAACCCGTGCACACACACACAAAAAAACGAAATAACATCCTTAAAACTATTTCCAGGCAATCTTCCAGGTACTCTTATGAATGAAATATATCAGAGCTCACACCGGAAGTAGTTTCATTTCGCATTATGTATAATTTCAAGATCAAATAGTTTTAAAACAAAACAAAATATGACTTTAGCTTGAATTTAAATTCACCACATTCCCCCTCCCCCCAGCATTTTGACATTAAATCATTTATATTTGGACTTGTATCCTCTGTTATACAAGAATATATTTGTTCCAACCACTTTACAAGATTTCCTGTGTGTTCCTTGCCTGGTTATAAAAGGTCTTCTCACCACTTCTGAAGGCATGTCGAGGCTGTGCTCAGCAGTGAACCAAGGTTTGACATGGCTGTATTTAAAATGGTGGGGATACAAATGCTGTAGTAGTGTCAAATGTACAACACTGCAGTCAGTCCAGGCAAAGCAGGCTTGAAGTTCAACCTTGACCTCTCTGGTACATTTCTTCACTGTGTTGACCAAAGACGTGGTAGACTTTAGTTACTGCGCTTTAGGTTGGGAAAATAAACCACTCAAGACACCAGTGGCATGAAAATAAATATGTCTTAATAGCAGAAATATCATCACAACACTAGCATAATAGCAGCAATGGCAAATTTGTACAGTAATGAACATTCTGAATCTACAAGCAGGTCATCTCTCAACCCGAGTAACCCTAAACTAGAAACTAAAAACCTCCCACATTGAGTGATCTGGAACTATTTGAATCCTACAGTAATTTCAATTAGATTTCTTGGATATACTTTGTGCAAGTAATGCTCACGTATTACCATGGAAACAAAACAAAAAACCTTTTGTTGTCATATTCAACCTATGAAAAATACTAAGAATGAACAAACAGATGAATCACAGATTCTGTTTACATGTGGATTAAATTCATCATGAATACACTTTAGGCCTGGTTAAAGGCTGAGTAGGAATACCACTCAAATGAGAACAGGTCCATGTAGCACTTTCTATTTACATTTTGGAATTGAAAGAGAACTGACCGTTTGACGGTGTTGAGATACAAATCCTCAAGCTGCTCCACTAATGACAAGAAGACAGACTTTGTAGAGATGAAGCAGAAAATAAAAGTTATGGGTGAAGAAATTATGGGCACCTTTTCTGATTTGCAACCGTTCAACCTAAACCATGCCAACCCTGTTAGGGTCTAAGCAAGGGATCAACCAGGGGTCAGGTTTGGGATGAGGGGTTGATAAAAGGATTATTTTTTTCTTCTACCGTTCTTTTCCCAATCAATTTTATAGTTGCTGCCATCGTGCCAATAAATTATGATAGAAATGTTGTCACTTCTTTGAGCGTAAAGCTTCACATACCAGACAGAACAACTAGAAAAATAGGGTTGAAAAAAAAGAAGAAAAAAGACAGACAGAAGTTAAGCATCAATGTGTCCACCTCCACCATGTCACCCTCATACGGTCCCAGACAGCATTGAGGGAGTCCAGGGCGGGCCTGACGTCCAGAATGGTCTTGCCCTTCTGCTGTTGGTCTATGGAGCCGGCGTCGTAATAGTCGATGACGTAGCGCACCTCTGTACCACAGCGATCCACAATCCAGTCATGCCTGTCAAACGGCAGGTCATAGCTACACGCGCACGCACGCACGCACACGCACACACACGCACACACACCAAAAGTACAAAAATGTAAACACAGTTAACACTCCCCTCCATGTCTGTGACATTAAAGTTCAAGAAAGGGTAGAAACAACTCTTATTACATGCATATAAAGTACTGTATATACACACACACACCTAACTACTATCTTCATATAAATGATCCTCATTAATGTTCATTATAAGATGGCACAATTTTATTTGCAGTTTTTTTTAATAGCTTAGAATCCCCATCAATGATGTCATTTGTAGGCAGGATTCTGAACTGTCCATAGCCCTCCAATGAGACGCAGAGAGAGTAGACTTATAATGAGCATCAGTGAGGACCAATGAAGAGACATTTTTTATTTGTTTGTGATTACAGTACATAAAGCTTAGTCTATGACGCGCACACACACAACATTACTGACCCCATGAAGTTTCTGATCCTGGCTCTGGGAGTGAGATCTTTAGCTTTACCTCCAAAACGCACCAGAGAGGGACCACATGGACATTCCCTGCACATGAACACACAGGAAAACAAAATTCTAAATACAGACACATTTTTCAGAAAACTTTTTTTTAAATCGGCCTCAGGTCTAAATGGGTGTCTGATGGGTGGACCGCGAACACTTTTGAGATTTTCAATCCAGAAAAGGTTGAGAACCACTGCACTAATACCTGTGAAGCTGTGGGATTCTCTGATAACTTCCTGCTCCAATCCTCAGGCAGACACCTAAGTTACATTTGCCTCTAGGTTGGGAGCATAAGCATGTTACTCAACATGGTGAAGAAGTGGACTGCGGAGGCCAAGGACAAGCTACTATACAACCCGTTCAAGGTGGGAATGTTGCCCCATCATTCCGCCTCGTTGTTCTGTATAAAAAAGGCACAGAAACAGATTTGGGGGCATTGTTGTGCCGCCTTTGAGCCGGCAGTGGACATAGTCACAGAGCCAAATCGACATCTTTAAATACATTATTTTTGACAACAGCTGAATGGATGTGTATACACCAAGACATCAGTAACTACAGGAGGACATCCCCCATACAATGGAGGTCTGCTGGCTGATTACCAGGATAATAATACCTTAAATTCTCATTCTACTACAGGTTTGAGAAGACCAGAGCCACACCCTCCATCTGCCCCAATCCATACCCTGCACAAATAAAAATGCCTGCCACCTCCACCTGTTCCCATCCACCCCTCAAACACACCCTGACTGCATTCAAGGTCTATGAACAGGATGTCAGGCAAAAGGTCATGGCCCTGTATGTGGTAAACCGTAACCGTTAACAACACCCGGGGGGGGTTCATAGCCTCATAGCCCCCGAGACGTCAAACGTGGCCAAGTAGGTTCTGGTGGCCAGAAATACCTGGTGGGTCAGACCGCTTCGAGGTCGCCGGATTTGCGGGTCCGCCTGTTCCGATCTCGCCAGATTTAACTAGGGCGAGTTGACTTTGGTGGCCAGACATACGTGGGTCCGACCGTTCTGACTTCACCAGATTTGCCCGTGTTTTGGGGCGACCGTTCTTGTCTTGCTTTGCTTTGCGCTTTGCGTCGGATCAAGTCTCCAGGAAAATGTGTAAGGGGTCTTAACTTGACTAACTACGACTATGTTGGGAGATAAGATCATGTGCTGCTGATGGGTGCTGCTGCTGGGTGACATCTCATGTTTAAACGTTGCTCCAAACATACCACACAGACTACAGCTGACGATCAGGTGATGCCGCTGTTCTGCGTCTGCATGAGAGGAAATAACACATACACTGGGCGAATATGTGAATGAATAACGTTATACCTAGAGATGGGGATCGTTCAATTTTATAGATTTCGATCGCCTATCAACCCTTTTCTATTATTGGTAGTTGTTAGCAAAGTGGTGCAAATCTGGGGTACTCTATCACTTTCATTCCATTTCTGCAGACAAGCAAAGTTGGCTTCAACTGATGCGCAACATTGAAGCAATATGAGCATGCAAGCCAAATGCAGTTTTTTTTTGCAATGGTAATGCCTGTCTAGCTAACGGTTTGGGACACACCACACAAATTACGACCGATTGTCGGACACGGACACTCCTTGATGGCCCGATTGCCCAAGAAAAATTGGTGTGTACAGGCCTTTACAGCCAATAATATTGTAACCCTACTTTGTTTGCATTTGTTTGTATGTCTGCGGGTGTATTTACGTACTGTTTGTGCAGAGATTCCCAATTCAATATTTCCTGCCAGGCAGCCTCATTGTTGTGGTTATGGATTCGGATGATGTTGTTCATGTCTTTCTCATTCAGGTCTCCCTCATTCCACCGCCACCTAAATGCGCGCGCGCGCGCACACACACACACACACACACACACACACACACACACACACACACACACACACACACACACACACACACACACACACACACACACACACACACACACACACACACACACACACACACACACACACACACACACACACACACACACAGTTATGACAGATGTTCATTTGACATCTGGGCTGATACCGAAGATAGGAGAAAAGACAAGATTATGTATATCAACAGCTGTCATGGGAATGTGTTTGTATGCATTGTCTTGCTTTCCTCAACTGTCTTTGGCTGATACCCAATCCTTTCATCAGCACAAAGTACTGCAACAGATAACATGGAGAGATACACATTTCAATAGACAAGACAGATGCATACAGTACATAGGTAGACAGAGACAGTTCCCATTTCCTTGAGCGACACATATAACCTGTGGTCTACCTTCCTTAGAAATTGTCTCCATACTTTGGTATGAGTAAAGCAGTCAGACAGACAGTTATGTTGTCTTCCTCACCCTTTCTTCAACATGGCATTCCAGAACATCTGTTCAGAGGGATAGACCCATTTCTGTCCGGAGCCAGCTCTTGGTATCCCAGACTCCTCTCTGCCTTGTGACAGGGAGAAGGGTTGGCCAGCAGACGGCTGCTGATTGGGAGGAGGCATCTGGAGTAACAGAACAATAACAATTAGCCAATGGCTGTGTGTGTTACGTTAGTATCTATTAACTCTGTCTCTCTCTGTGTCTCTCTGTGTGTCTCTGTGTGTGTGTGTGTGTGTGTGTGTGTGTGTGTGTGTGTGTGTGTGTGTGTGTGTGTGTGTGTGTGTGTGTGTGTGTGTGTGTGTGTGTGTGTGTGTGTGTGTACCATATTGGCAGGGTTGATGTCTGTTGGGATGTATTTGTCTCCGTTGGCAGCCTTCATGGGACATGATGATTCAACAAATTCATAAGCTCTCTCCTGGTGAGCGGGGACTGATGGGGTCTAGAATCAAGTCAAAATATTATAGTAAAAGACGTCAGACTGAAGTACAGTAATTTCCAATTAAAGAAACAGACATGGCCACAATGAATATGTGAAGTAAGGCAGGCAAGAGTCTGAAAAAATACAATATGATTGTACGTGGAGTTAAACAGTGCTAAGCAATTGTGTGAAACCAAATGCCTGGAGAAACGTCTAAAGTGAAAATGAAAGATTCATGGTCTATGGAACCAGAAAATTGTTTGATAACTGTCCTTTGAACATGAAGGAACTACAACAGACAGAATATAGTACAGTTATCAATCAGTTTAATCACTGTGTTCTTTGTCTGTGTCCTGAGGAGACACAAAGGTTGAGAAACACTAAGTACTGTAGGTTACGGACAAACACCAACGTAAACAATGGAATATTATCAATTTAGTGGGTGCTGCTGAGTATGAGATGAAAACAAAATTTGGGTACCAGTGCAAAACTAGTTCAGAAAATACTGTTCAAGTGCTTGTCTCAACCTTCTTCGACATAAAGAGCTTGACAACACTTACAGAGGGGGGAGGTGTCGACTGGTGCATGGAGCATTCCGTTGCCCCACTTTGGCATGGGCATGCCTTTGCTTTAGATTGATGCATAGGGCATTCAGAAGGAGGAGTGCCTGGCAGGTAAAAAAACAAACAAAAAACAGGTGAGATCAGTGGAACTTTCTTAAGCCTGATCTATAATATATGCACTGTGTTTTTCGCCTGTAAAGCAGTTGTTTTCATTGTGTAGCAACACATTAATTTGCCTTTACACATAGCAGATCTTTACACTGATGCCTAGCAGAGGAAGCAACTTGGCCAGTCCTTTGGGCTTGCAGCCATCAAGCTCAACTACTATTAACAGCAATTAATCATTTAGCAGATGCTCTTATCCAAAGTGTCGAAAGCGACTTACAGGTGCAAGATCAGAGTAAATGGCATTAACCCGATCTCGCACTTGTAAGTCACTCTGGAGAGCATCTGCTAAATGCCTACATTTTTTTGGTAAAATGTAAATAGAGTGCAAATAAAAACAATTTCGTGCAACAAAGCTTACCGTCTGTCTAAACCATTATACATACAATTTATATAGTGCTTTATAATTTATAAAGTCGCTTTACAAAACAGCAACAAGATAAATACAACTTTATTAGGAAAAACAAGTTAAAAGGTTAAAAGCATATAAGTAAATGTAAAAAAGGGGGGGGGGATTAGGATTAGAAACAACATGTTATCTAAAAATAACATTAGCAAATTGCATTTGTGGAAAAGCAAACGTATACGTAAAAGTATATGTCTAAATAAAATAACATATATGTAAACAAGTAACCAACAACTGCATAGTATAACTGAATTTATCAAAGAAACGATGATTACAAGGAGTGAGGAGTGCTACAAGGAGAGGTGGAAATCTGCAAGACCTCAGGTGGAGTCAGAACCCAATTGCAGATATTTAGTGCCAGAATCTAAGCTTTCTTTATTTATTATTTTTTTCTGTCTTTCAATCTTGGTTTGTTTGAACCTTACAATTACCTGTGTGCCTCGCCTGTGTTTCTATCTTGCTGCTGTTATGACATCCTGAAATTTCCTTCAAGGATTAATGATGTTTTATCTAATGTTGTCTTTTTGGAGAAGTGACAATTTTTTATTGAAATGAGTTTGAAATCTTGATACTTTAGAAAATAAACAAGCAAACAAGAGATAATATACAAGAAAGAGGAGAAGAGGAGATTTGCCATACTGGTGGTGCGTTTGGGCTCCTGGTGTATGATGGGACATCCCTGAGTAGGAGTCATGAGGCTCTCAGCTGCTACGGTGGAGTGAACTGAGGTTGCCATGCTGCCTGGGGAAAACACATAATATAGAAGAAAGCTGTGGTCATTCAAATGTATACAGGACGACACGATCATGACATTTTACTTGACGATTAATTGTCATACAAATAATTGTGATTAATGATTTAATTGGGTCTTTGACATTGAATATGAATAAAATGTTCATTTCTATTTGGCTTTTAGGCTTCGTAAACAATTATGACAGGCCTAGCTGTGGTCATTCAAAATGAATGTATACAAGATTGGAGAGGAGGGCTGATAGATAGGCCTGTCACAATTATAACATAATCGCAATTATTTGAGATAATCACAATTATTTTGGGGGGTCTCCAGATGATTGGCTTAATGTCAACCATTGTTTTCTCACTCAACAGTAAACAAACCAACATACGGTATAAGTGATAGGGTATCTGCACATTTCTAAAGTTACAATTGAATGACTTTTAAGACCTTTTTAATACCAAATTGGCCAAATTGTTAAATATTACATAAGAGGCAAACATAATGAAAATGCAGATCTACAAGCTGAATACTACTGAACTTGTAGTTCGGCTATTTTCACAATATTTATCTACGTTCCATCACTAAATCCACTACAGACAACACGACCCACCCACATCTGCTGATGCGTGCCCTTGAGCACTGACTGTGAATCAGGGTGTTGCTGGAAAAGTGACCTAGTCAACCCAACCTGCCATGATGAGTAATTAAGAACAAAATATACAGTATATAAATGAAATGCAGAGTGCTCAGTTTTAGGCAATGAGCTAAGAGACAATCTAAGAGACTTAATGACTGCTCAACAAGAACCTGAACCTTTGACTGTAGTACTGTATAAAGAAGACTACACATAATGTCTGTTGACAACAGTTGACATGATATTCTGTATGAAACTTATCCTTACAGAGCCAGTCTGTCTGAAATAATAATAATAATAAACTTTATTTGTATAGCACCTTTCATGACATGAAATGCAGCGCAAAGTGCTTTACAGAGCAAGAATACAAATACAGTTACAACCAATTTAACAATAAGGCAAAAAAAATAAAATAAACTAAGATAAAAGCAAAAGCATAAAACAACATTAAAATAGGCAATACTATTACTAGGCAATATTATTTTTGCATTACAAAAATAATTGTAATGCTCATTTCACTTGAGCTCATTTCACAGTGCTTGAGGCAGAAAGCTAATACGGGCTCCAAGTCTTTATTAAAATTAGTAGCTATTTATGAGTATCTATAAAAACCACATGGGATTCTGAGGTGGAGTGTTGTCATTTCGGGTCGAGAAGGGGGGGGGGGTCAGCTTCCATTGACATTCATGCGACACTGACCAATACTACATAGATTTTAACTACTTACCATCACTCAGTATCAGCTATTCTATGGACAATTCTGTATTTGTTATGTTGACAGCATATATTTTTAAGTAGTAATGTTGCCAGTCTTACCCGCTATATCTGCAGTCTGCACTCCAATGTCGAGCTGTTAGGAAACACCACTTACCCACAATTCACTGCGAACTGTGACGTCAGCTATGGGTGCATGGCAAAAAAAAGAAAAAGAAGGGAGGAATCATAGAGGAATACGAATAAAAAAAGGAAAATAACACCGATAGGCTACCCGAGGCACGAGGAGCGGACACCTTTCATGTCTGTGGTGTAAAAATAAATAAATCACAGTTATATGTATATAAAAAAAAAGAAAGAAAATAAAGAAATACATCAAACTCGTCTCCACTAGGGGTCAGTAAATGGAACATAATACATACCGGTAGTATTTTTTCTGGACTGGTTCCCATAGGAATGAATGCTCTTCCGGTTGACGTGTGCCAGTGTTGCCATGTCGGCTTACTATAAGCGAATTTGGGCTTTTGTTTTTCTGTAGTAAAGTTGCTTGTAAATATTAGTAGTTGCGGGTTGCGTTTTTTTGGGCTTGTTTCTAAAGTGTAATTGCTTATTTAGGCTTGCTTCCAAATGTTTGAAATTATTTTTTCAACCAGTGGTTCTCAAATATTTTCATAAATGTTTTGTGCCAGGGGGCATTTGTGTTGTTGGAATGTTTAAAAAAAAAAAAATCATCCGCATTTTATTGCAAGTTTTTGAAAATAGCAGATCTCTTGTAGATCGGCTATTGTTTGGCCGATGCATATGATTAAAGTGCTCATGTGGCCTTCTTTTCGGCTTGTTTTAATACACCACGTTGCTTATTTCTCTCGCAAAATCTGGCAACACTGGTCACACGGACTCGAGTCTGAGTTGTAAAACAAGGCAAGAGAAACTAAACAAGGCTTGTTTAGTGACAGCCTGTCAGGTAGATACAGCTAACCTAGCGTCCAACTTTGCACACCTGCCGTCTTTATCGACCAAACATAACATTCTTTGTGTATTACACGCAACTTATCGTGCGTTGCAAGATGGCTCTCACGGCGGAGATGCTGGGCATAACGCGTCCGACCGAGGAGGAGGAGACCAACAAAGAGAACCAGGACGACGTCGCGTGTGGCGACGAGGACCCCGTGTCGCGGCTGAAGAAGAAAGCCAAGATTAAAGTGACTCTGGAGGCCAAGTGCGGCTGCACTATCACCGTCAGCCTCACAGTGGACTCGGGTTCGGGGGCCTCCATTCTCCCCATGGGCATGTACAAGAGACACTTCAGTCACGTGACGCTCGATACACCCAACGTGAACCTGTACACCTACACCAGGATCCCCATAGACGTGCTGGGCTGCTTGGAACTGAAGGTGATCTTTAACTCAAACCATGCCACCAAGCACATTCACATCGTGCCAGTGGGACCAGCCATCCTGGGTTTGGATCTCCTCAAAGCCCTGCGTCTGGAGGTCAGTGATGGTGAACTCGTTGCCCCTAAACCCTCCAGGGTGGCGTCTCTGTTAAAGCAGCTCATTGTGGAGAAACCGATGATGACGAAGAAGGGCACGGCCGGTTGTTTTGTCCACAGGGTCGAACTGAGACCAGAGGTGATTCCCGTGCGGCAAGGCATGTGCCGCTTTCACGCAAGTCTTCGTTCTGCGGTCTCCCGGGAACTACGGAAACTAGAGAGTGATGGCATCATTGAACGCATTGTTTCGTCAACGTGGGTTTCACCCATGTTTGCTGTGCGACACAAGACGGGCCGGGTTAGGCTGCGTGCAGACCTGAGAGAACCCAACAAGTCTGTGATAGTAAACCCTGCCCCACTGCCAAGTGTTGAGGAAGTTTTCCAGGAGCTCAGAGGAGCAGGGTGGTTCTCTACTATAGACCTCCAGAACCTCTACCTCCAGGTACCACTGCATCCGGAGAGCAGAAACCTTACTGCTTTCATCACTCACGATGGCCTCTTCCGGTACACCAAGGTCCCCTATGGTCTCGCCTCAGCACCAGCTGCATTCCAGACAATAGTGGCACAGGCGATGGCCAGTCTGGACGGGGTGCTGTGTTACCTGAATTATATTGTTGTGCATTCAGACAACTTTGATCTCCATCTGACACGCCTTGATTCCGTGCTGCGCCGCCTGGGTGACTGTGGTCTGAAGTTGAGCACAGGAACGTGCCAGTTAGTGAGGAAGCAGATCACCTTCCTGGGCCATGTGTTTTCGGCGGCAGGTGTCCGCCCGGACCCCGAAGACACCGCTGCCATCTCAGAGGCTGCTCCCCCCCGCAATGCTGCGGCTCTGCAATCATTCTTGGATCTCGCAGGGATGTACTCAAAATACATCCCCAACTACACTTCTACCATTGAACCGCTCTCTGCGCTGCTGAAGAAAAACAACAATTTTCAGTGGAATGATGCTGCACAAGAGGCCTTTAGTTGGGTTAAAGAACTGATCGCTTCATGCCCAGATCTTTCCATTTTTGACCCTACTCTCCCGACCTTTGTCACTACAGACACTTGTGAGTATGGCATAGGCGCAGTACTGACACAGCTGCATGGAGACACAGAGAAGCCTGTCGCATTTGCGTCCTGCACCTTGAACGCAAATGAGAAAAAGTTCACCAAGACAGAAAGCCATGTCTTTGCCTGTGTGTTGGCGACTGAGAGATGGTACGATAACCTGTGGAGTATACACTTCACCCTGCGCACAAACCACAAGCCACTCACAACAATGCTTTCCACTACCGAAGGTCTTGCCAGAGGAGGCATCATTGCAATGTGGTCTACATGTCTCATGTGCCATCACTATACTATGGAGTACAAACCAGGCCCTTCCAGTGTGATAGCAGAATGTCTCGCACGCGTACCCTTACCCTTCACTGGCTCTCTCACCAGGACATGAGAGATGAGGAGAGGAGAGCATCATTGTCACTTGATCTCCCCACTGTTATGGCTGATCAGATTTACACCTTCCTGTGTTGCAACAAGTTAATGAACCTTCAGAAGAAAGACTGGCCCCGTTCCCCCTTTCCCCACACACACAGCCTGAACTGACCAGTTTTGTATTTTTCATTAGTTTTTGTTTAGTGTCTGACTTTTGTTCAGTTAAGCATTCGTTTCCAGAGTGGCATGTCTCATTTCAGTTTAGTTGTTTTAGTTTATTTTGTATTAATTTCATTATTATTATTACTACCGTATATGGAGGAGCAAGATATTTGACGGGAGTAAGATTTAAGAATGTCAGAATAATGCCACTGCCTCCTCGTGCTGGTTGTGTTGACAAATTTGACCAAATGCAGACTAAAACTAAGACATTTTCAGTATTTTTTATTTTAACCCATTAAGAAGACCTGAGGCCGATTTCTGCAAATTAATGCAGTCTAAATCAGTAGTTCTTAAACTTTTTTGTAATTTAAAATTATTCCAGATTTTTCAAACACTTTCCAGATTTTTCAAAAATGTTCAAAAATAGCTGATGTACAAGCTCGAGCTTGTATAACTACTATTTCTGAATAGCCAACGCTAAAATCTAAAATGACAAAGATGCTTTCCTGGTGTGGGTTAAGTAGGCTATACTATATTGTAAGTTTTCTTTTTTTCTGACATGTAGTTTGTTTTTTTGTTTCCTTTTGTCCAACACCTAGTTTTTTTTTGTTAGTTTAGTCATTGTTAACTGACCTAGCATTTGAACCTGGTTGTTCTCATCATGTGATTCCCACAGATCTTTAGCAAAAACTGGTTCCCCTGCAGCCCTGGCCCATAGCACACCAGGGTAATTGTCAGGACCAAAGACTCGGAGAACTCTTGGTTGGTGGTGTAACTACTTGGAGACTTGGAGAAGAAGGTAAAACATCGGCACACTGGTTTAAAGCTCCCTAAACCTTTTTTATTGCACTCTTGCCTTGATGTCCAGCACTTGGCCTACATGCAGGTACAAGATGTGCACACAATCTCCTCTGTGCATCGACGTTACTGTGGGGGCCTCGGGACATAAGACCCCACCCGAAATGATTCGGGCGGGGCCAGTGGGGGTCGAGTTGAGCCCCCATGGCCGCGCACATAAATCGGCTTCTCTGTGAACTGTAACTATGAGACTTGCCTAACACGAAGGACAGAGGATAGAGTTTATGGACCAGTAAAAGTTAGATGGGTCGATGCAATGTTCAAAGAGTGCTGTTTAGATGTATGACTGTATGATTAAGTCTAAAATGGTAATCCTGATTATTTTACTGACTATTGTACTCAATTATTGTTGATGATGATTTTTGGTGAAAATACATTTATTTTATAATATTTGTAATGCCTTTGTTGCTCATTGTGCTTGCTTATTATTGTCATGTCTTTGATCAAAGAGTGTCAATGTCTTTGTGGTTTTAATGTTCCTCTGGGAGACTGGATGGAGAGATGGGTTCAGGTTGTACATGGTTCTGGTTAATTAATCCTTGTGTAATGGTGAGGGCAAGGTGCAACCGCTGACAAAATAAGATGTTTTGATTAATTGCCATGTTTCCAGATGATATCATTGTGAAACCTAAAACCACAATCTTTACTTTTGATTAATTGTGCAGCTCTATTTGGAGGTGCTAGAAAACATACAGTATAGTATTTGGCGAGTATGCACAACTTGTGTTGCTGTCAAATGTATGTTTGACCAAAAATTTTGACCTTGCCTATACTTTTGCTGTATTTTCTATTCATTCTCGAGTGTACTTTCTTAAAGGCCTAATCAGTGACACATATTTTAATTTGATAAAGTGCCTGTGTGTTATATATTGACACGCCATTTTTGTATTCCTTCCTTAATGTGCCGGATGAACTTTGCACTGCTTAAAACTTTAATAAATGTTTTGCTGCATTCCAGGAGCTTTTGTTACATATTTATTTTCCTTTTGAACTAGCAGCAGTGGAGACATTTTTATTCTAGGCCGGGTGATTATTGATTATGATTAACTCAACTCTTCATAGAAAGTAATTAACATACATTTATGCACAAACTGTATTTGAGGAGAATATTCCAGATTGCATATGAAGTGATAATATATGTTGTCAAAATGGCATAATGTGGTACTATATGATGTAAATTCACACTGCTTACTTGCAGATTCCTGTAGGTGGCAGTATAGCATTAACTGAAGTGAAGGAAGGCCTAGAATTGACTCATCTATGGATGAAATAAGTGACCCCCCCCCCTAATACTACAGGCTCTACACAATACTGAGTGCCTGTCATTTTTATTTCCTACATACATAAAGTCCCCAAAGGGCATTTCACCTACCAGTTTGAATCTGCCTAGTTTTGGCCCAAAGTCTAATAAGATTTTCTTCAACATCCGTCCCTAAATTGTTACCAAGCCACCACAGAATGCAACTGTTTAAACAGAGTGGTACCGTGGATGGAACGTAATAGTTGAGATTAGTGTACAAAGGTGGCTTGTGTGATTCACATATATACACTGTAGAATTTTAGATTTTAGCGTTCTACAACGAATATTCAGTGATTTAGTACAGTGGTTCTCAAAGTGGGGTCTGGAGACCCCCAGGGGTCCTTGAGGGGGATCCAGGGGTCCCCAGCTAAATGATTGATAGTTAGGAACCAAGTGGACCCTTACAGGACTGCAACTCTTATGGGTCCATTTGTACACTTTCTGAGTTATGGGAGTCAGTGGCCTAATGCCGGGGAAAACTGGGGGTCCTTGAAATTTAAAAGTTTGAGAACCAGTGAGTGATTTAGTAGAATGGTTGCTAACTTTATGGCCAAAGGAGAATTCTGGTCCCACTGTCTAACCCCTCTTTTAAGTAATGCAACAACATGTTGGTTTATTGCATGTGTAGCAGATGGATCGGGTGTCATACGCTTCCTCCTATCCTGCTAACAGTCTGAGGAGGGGAAGGTAAACATTGGACCACATTATGTTACGTACTTGGAGCATATGGGGTGTTTGGCTTGGAACTGAGAAAGGGTTACTGGAGCATGAAGCTGTCGTAAACATCCTGAGTGCCTGTGGAGCTAGTTATTCTGCAGTTAACTCCCCCTAAGCCTTACAAGTTCACTGCAAAACAACCAGCTCCACTTTAGGACCTAAGGTAACACAGCAAAAAAATATGTACAGGCTAACAGGTCCACGTCTTCAGTCTGTAACTTAAATTCCATGAATCTTGAAAATTAGAAAAATCGTTTCCAAATGTGTTTTATTAAGGCTTTAGTTTTTAGTCACTTCCACTGTACTGAAAGATGGAACTGAAACAGGTCCTGAAAAAGATTTTAATCTGGATGGATTACAATCTTGACCTGTAGGCTACCCACCTCCCACCATGGTGCCTAACAGCCTGAGACAATGTTTTGTTGTGTCTAAACAGATTTATGGGATGTGTATCTCCAGTTGAAAGTTTTGCGACGCTTTATATATATATAACCGTTATTTAACAACTCATTTTAAATTAGTCATTTAAGTCTTCTTGCCTGGAGCAGCACTGGAATATTCTCTGCGTATCTGGGTGCACCATGCTTTATAAACAAGTCCCAAGGTTCCCTCTTGTGGCAGTCGTTTGTTACTACATGCCCCCTTTCTCCCATAAGCACTATACTCTCCCGTAAACCTTTTTCATTTAAGTAATGTTTATATTAATTAATGTGGATGTATTAACAAAATAAATTTCCCATTGCTGAAACAGTACAGTATAGAAATACTCATTACTTAGAACAGGGCAAGATCCAGTCCAGACCTAGAAACAACATGGAAGTGTGAAACATATGTAATCTACAACATTACAAAAACATATATATATATATATATATATATATATATATATATATATATATATATATATCCCCCACGATTTTGTAACCCATTTTTTCATGTAATCCTGGGCACTACTCTCCCTCTGCCAGCCTGGGGAGAGCCCAGAACTGAGCTCATGCCTCCTTCAATGCATGAGGAGCTAGCAAGCCTGCTTATCACCTGACAGGGGGAAGTTTCCCTGGTAGGACGTAGCGCGTGGAAGGAACACGTTTTTCCAACCAGTTCCTTTCCCCTCCATCAGGCACTCTGGCTGACCAGGGGGAGGCAGTATATAGAGACCAGGATTACTGCATGTTTTTTGTGGGGGTACCTAACTACCTACCCTAGGGGACACAGGGAGAACATGCAAACTACACACAACATTTAATGTAGTAGACTGAGACTTCTAACTTGGCTTTAATTACAAATGTTCCATAATACTAATTGTGTTTGTACACAGGTCAAACAGAATTATCCTTTTTTATCATCTTTCTTTTTTGAACAGGTCCTTTTCGACCATCTGTCTGTGTGTAGCGTCAGCAGAGCAGAGGAGACACTGAGACAGGATGCAACTGAATGCCATATTAGAATGAAAACACAATACTGTATGTTTGTTTATGTGTAGGCGGCAACCTAAGTATAAGCGGTTACTGACAATCCCTCTGGACAACAGCACCAGCTAACTCTCCAGTCTGTGTAAATTGTAGTTAAGACGCATTGGAACGGAATGTAATCAATTCATGTTGGCCTAACGGGAAAAGGGACTCTCAGCCAGAAGAAGGTTGTTGATTCTGGAGCCGTTGTGGTTAGATTGCAACAGTTTTTGGGTGGCTTGTGTTTTTAGTTAATTCTTGAATGCAGAGTGATGGGTATAATAACAATGCAGCTAATTTTAGGCCTACAACAGGGGCTTTCAACTGATTGTGAACCAGGGATCACCACCCTGACTAATCAACCTGGGGACCACTGTTGTGATATGGGTTAAGATTCTTTTTTTTTCTTGAGTTCCATAGTCTGTCTACTTGGACAAGGACAAAGTCTCTTGTCATTTTCTGGTTCCAACCTAGCCCTGTACTTGTTCTTCAGGTATGTCAGGGGAAAAAAAACTCTCACAGAGATACAGTACATAGTTACAAAAGGTAGTTAACACTTTGCTTTTACTGTTAGCTCTGGGAATTCTGCCTGACCATTCATTCAGGGACTGTTTCATTCATGTGCCCCTTGACATAGTAGACTAAGTGGACACTTTAATGAGCTGATCCTCTTCTGTCATAGTTAAAGGAGTAGGTCACCCAAAACATGACGTATTTTCTATCAATTACACACCCCATGAAGCCTTGAATTCATGGAGATTTTTTTTTACGGTAGGCCCAAAGAGTCTCCTACTGAGTCTCCTACTGACCGATGACCCGGTCATCAAATTATTGGCTTAGGAATGCGACAAAAACAAAATCGAATGAGAAATGAGAAATGAGAAATGAAATTAATTCAAGGCTTTGTGGGGTGTGTAATTGATAGAAAATAAGATTTATTTTGGGTGAACTACTCCTTTTGAGTTTGAAGTACTTTAGCAATTGAAGCACAAGCCTCTTCAAATGATCACTGACAATTATAATGTATTTAATGCCACTGTCCTCATATCACACACTGTGTGGTCTAAGTTTCTCCAAAAGAAAAAAAGGGGAAATGACCTGAATGCATGGTGTCAGGGCCTACATGCAATTATTTGTATTTATTTTATTTTTGTATGCCTTTATGCCTTTATTGATAGGATTGTAGGTTGACAGGAAATGGGGAGTGAGATGCAGCAAACAAAGGCCATCAGTACTCGAACCCGCTGTCAGGCTACTTTGGAGCCTGGGTGCCCGGACCGCTACGCCAGCAGTGCAACTTATCTTAACAGACCACCAGTGGTCCAGGCACCACCAGTTGAAAACTCCTGGTCTACAACATAGTTCGATGACATTCCCATAAACACAGATTACATTCTCACATATGCCTTACAGGATTTATCAATATGACCTATATGTTCCTGTATGAAAATGTTTGAAAGTAGTGCACATACAGTACAGATGAATAAAACACCAAAACTTTGCTTGTGGAAATGTACAGCTTTTGAATGAATAATTGCCCCCATCAGATTGCTCAGTTGAAAATACCTACCCAGTGTATAAATTGCATTTGGGAGATAAGGTTATTACAACCAGTTAATATATGGAGGATTAGTGCAATGGGACATGTTTCTCCTGCAATGAACCCTAGGGGCAAATAAAGTTAGGGGTATGGAAAACACATGCTGAACACGTGTTTATTTTGGGGTTGGGATAGGCCTATGTAGCACTGTTTTATCAGGAAGGAAATTCAGCCTAATGGTCCAGAGGGAGAATAATGATGAGAATATTGGGAGTCTGTCTGTCTGGGGTCAATATCAGGGTTGTATGATTCAGACGGTTTGGGTGGTGTCATTTTCGTACGACTTAGGAATTAGGATTCAGACCTGGATAAAGAAAGGTCGAAGAAACTAAATGCTCTGCATTTCTATTGCACTTTACACTTTGTGCTTT
Organism: Gymnoscopelus microlampas; assembly: GCF_963454915.1. Classification (NCBI taxonomy): domain Eukaryota; kingdom Metazoa; phylum Chordata; class Actinopteri; order Myctophiformes; family Myctophidae; genus Gymnoscopelus; species Gymnoscopelus microlampas. Next base: position 28,750,515 of record NC_139942.1, on the reverse strand, counting down.
ACAATGTGTGTTACATTCTCAAATACACATGCAGGTAACCATGCAAAGTTGATGAATTGAATACATAGAACCACAATGGAAACAAGTCCCCAGGACCTTTTTGTGTTATCCTTTTAGCTTTAATGTCTCACTGTACCACGTGCTGTTTACATTTCTGACTAATAATAATCAATCAAAAAGGAACCACCCTCATCGGGAACAGTTAGGGTTTCAGTGTCTTGCTCATGGGAACCGGAAGCCGAAAGCTACAGCTTCCCGGCTAAGATGTACTGTAGGCCTACTGGATCAGAGCCAGCTAGAATGATGAGCCTGCTTGTAGTTTTGGTCTGGGTTACATACAGGTTAGTGACTGAATGCCCAGGATAATGTGAAGAATGTTAAGTGAACTGTATGGGCCACAATGAGTAATTTGTAGGGAGTCAGTGTGTCTGCTTCGTTCCAAATACAACAGTTCTATTCTATCTTATAGCAGCCCAGTCACACAGTGTCAAATTCTCTGACAACACCCTAAGGAGAGATAGAGACAGAACGCTGGAGCCGGTGAGGGAGAGTACAGGCACGCATGAGTGAAGTCATATCAGCTTGATAGTGTCATGAGATGGTTTCTAATTTTTCTCTCTCGCTCTTTCCTCTCACACTCTTTCCTTCTTATTCACTCAGAACACAACTGAGTAGAAAACAACAGAATGCACTAGAATCGATCAATAGATTAACAAAATCGAATGAATGTGATAAAACAAACATTTTAGACGTGTTTGTTTCTAACTAGACATCATGTTCAGAGAGACTGGGAAGTCAGTCACACATGATGTAATCTATGGCAGATGCTCATTTCCAAATTAAACATCTATTGCTTTAGTTGCAGCAGCTTCAGAAGCTTTGTTGGGGTGGGAGGCAAGTGTGAGAGGGCGTATTTTTGAGAGAGAGAGTGAAGGAGAATAGGTATATTAACATCTCACAGTTTGTGTGTGTGTGTGTGTGTGTTTGTGTGTGTGTGTGTGTTAGAGAACGTATGAGGAACAAACAGGTGAAGAAAGAGGGGGAATGGAGTGGAGAACGAGTGGAGAAGATGGAGGAAGCGATAGGAGAGGTGATGATACTGATGGTAGGTGGTTTATTCTTCCTATCCTTGGCTTGCCATTATTGATTAGCGTTGGATGTACTCAGTCCATCTGTGTGTCATCATAACCTTTATTTCAACTCGGAGTACAGTTGAGGGGCAAGCCCTAATTTTCAATGTAGCCGAGATGTGCGTGTGTGTGTGTGTGTGTGTGTGTGTGTGTGTGTGTGTGTGTGTGTGTGTGTGTGTGTGTGTGTGTGTGTGTGTGTGTGTGTGTGTGTGTGTGTGTGTGTGTGTGTGTGTGTCATTGAAGGAAAAGTCAGGACCCTGAGTGTCAGATTGAAAGTCTGTTTCCGTGATAGTGGTTGTCATGGATGTCACAGGCCTGTCACTTCCTATTAGTGTACTGTCCTTGGAGGTCTAGACGGGACCCCGGCTGGCTAACAACATGCCTGACGGGAGCTTTCAACACTACAGGAAAAGGTACAAATCAGGTCAGTCTGCTGATTTACTAATTTACTCAGTCTATTAGAGTGTGGGTGTGTGGAGTATATGAAGTCACAGAGACATTGGAGGGTGGAGGAGAAATAGATTACACATGATGACACTGCAACAACTGTAATTCTGTTCCATTAACATATAAAGCCTTACAGAAAATCCCTTGAGTAAACAAGTACTGAAACATAATTAAAAAACGTCTGACTCCTTTATGAAATATGTGTGAAGGGCAAAAGGCATCAAGCGTTTGGGTGGGGTGGTTACTTGACTTTCAGCTAACAGTTGGGTCATTTAATAAGCCACATCCTTTTGGACAAGAAATGAGTCTGTCCTAGTATACCACACTGAAAAAAGGGGTCTGAGGAAGAGCTTTGAGCTCGAAATGTCAGTGGTGGAAAAAGTACTCTTAAGTAAAAGTATCAATACTGCAATGTAGAAACACTCTGTTACAAGTAAAAGTCCAGTGTTAAAAATGTACTTGAGTAAAAGTAACAAAAGTATTGGCATCAAAATATACTTAAAGTACCAAAAGTAAGGGCCAAATAGGGCTGAAGTAGTTAATGTATGTTTTGTAATAATAATCAAAATCAACAAAGTAACTAGTAACTAAAGTACAATATTTGTCTGTGAGATGTAGTGGAGTAGAAGTAAAAGTATAGAACATTGGAAAGACTCCAGTAAAGTAAAAGTACCTCAAAATTGTACTTAAGTACATTACTTGAGTACATGTACTTACATTACTTACGTACTACACCACTGCGAAATATCACAGCTTGTTTTTGTGGTGCTAAAAACTAAAGCTTCTGTCGCATTGGAGCCCTCAGTGTGCGAGCGTTTATTTATTTTTCTCTGCCCAGTATACCACACTCCCAGGAAGGAATCTAACATTCCTAACATAAATAGCGATATACTTTTCGGCACCTCAAGATAAAGGGAGCCTTTCGGGTGAAATATGTTAATAATTATTCAAGTCACGTCTGAGTTTCTCCAGGCTCTCTCTCTCTCACGCTTCCTGGAATTTAACCATCCATTACATAACAGTCCCAGCTGAGGCAACAGGGGCCCTGTGGTCACACACTCTTTGTTCCAATCCCACTGAGTAGTGATGCTTCCACTTAGCACAGCATCAGTAAGTGGCGCAACTTTAGGTATCCTAAACAGTTTAGTCTGTTTTTCTTTACCGTTTCCTCACGGTTTACATTTCTACAAGATGTTTCCAAACAAAGAGTTAACTATACGACCACTACCATACCTATTGCTCCATATGCAATTTTACAGTATTCTTTCTGTATAGTTTGAATAGTGTGTCTGTTGTGAGTATATATGGCATATTATGCCTGGCTGCAATTAAATTAGGGATTAAAACATACCTACATTTAAGCAGTTTCTAAACTAAGTGTAGCGCTGTTACTCCTGCTTGTTCTGATACAAATTACAACATAACATTTTGTTCCAATCTAGAACTCTATTCCAAATAAGAGTGAAGGCAGTGATGTTCCTTGTAGGTACCACAGTAGCCTACAGACTCACAGGTATTTATAATATTACCAAATGCTATATTGCGGTTGTTAACAATATAACTACCATGCTATTATTAGTACTACAGCAGCGGATAGGCTACAATTATACTGTTGCTGACCTGACTTTTACCATTGCCAGTTCTACATGTTAGTACTACTACATAGTTTGGAATGTTTTCCCAATACATATAGACAATATCACAGTTATCCAATTGGAACTACCAAGTCCTCAATACCTCCTAATGCTATAATCTAATATGATTATTATGGCTTTAACAAGCAAAAACTAAAACTAGACTACATTAAAGAACTCTCTGTCTATGGAACCACAGGCGTGACTAGAATTCCAGGGGTCACATACTATCATGCATCACAGTTTGGTCTGCATTTGACTTTTAACCTATACTGTAGGTCTTCTCTTTCAACGCAACCCAACAGCATTTACTGATCCCTTGTCGGTGTTCAGCCCAAACAACTTGGTTACAAACATGACGTCCACCACTGTTTCTTACTGTGAGGTTAATTAAAAACATGTTGTTGTCTTAATGGGCTCCCCCTCTAACGCTCCTATCCTTTGAGCATTTATCCCCACCCTGCCTGGCCTGCATTAGCTATGTATACGTGCACACAGTATCGGGAACAATTACTAAGGGGGGGGGGGGGGGGGTTAAGGCATTTATAGGCACAGTGCATAAGTGCTTGAGTATGCTTCGCATGCTTAGAAGTAATAACAACGCATTTTCAAACATTTTCTCATCTTACAAAACAATGGATACTCACGCAGTGAACTTGCACACATTTGTAAATGAGTGTTGTCTTCCTTGTTGTTGGTATCTGGGAATGGGGATGATTTGTTTTATGCTCTTTTTGAATACCATACTATTTTATTGTGTGTGCACAGTGTGTCATGTATTTTACTGTGTTAAAGCCCTGCCAGATATAAAAAATCTAAAAAAATCTCTAACTGGCAGGGCCTTAAGTGGCTTGTATTTTCCTGCGCAGGCACAGGTGGAACATAGCAATTTGCTAAAACCTGGTACTTAACATCTCTCCTTGTTTTTATACTATCTTTGCACATTGTCCCTGTTCAAATAAAGAAATTCTAATTAATATCAGCTGGTTTGCATGAAAACGTATTGTTGTTGAAACTTGAAAAGATTGAGAGAAGAGTGAGTGAGAACAGTAGGCAACACTGAAGGGAATTTGCCATACAACCTCAAGAATAATTGCACTGTACAATAGTCTGAAGATAGTACTGCATAATCGTGATTTAAGAAAAGAAAGATAGATTTTGGTGCTGAGGGCAAAGTTTTCCTTCTCCCTTGATGCCTTTTGATAATATAATACTTTATGTAACAGTGTGCAGAGTTTTGATAGCAACACAATGGAGAACAGTTTTATAACAGCTGTGAGATTCCTTGCTGGTCCCAAACAGCTGTTAGCATTTAATGTACTGTAAGTCACAAAACAAGCAGCTTTTGGATACAGTGTAGAAGATGGTACATTTTCCAGTTGTAAATACCAACAGGAATGTTAATGTACACAGTGAGCTCAGCGCTCAACTACACCCTACAGTATTTTGTTTCAGCTTGAGAGTCCTAATATTTAGAAAAAAAACACACAATGACTTTCAGGTCCAAGTACAAATTGTAAAAATCGGGAATTTACCACAATTCTTGGCTTACATTCAGTATATCAGAGAACTACTAACTAAACAAGGCACTGAATTATCAATCATGCTGCTGATTTTTACACTGTCATCAGTGTCTCTCTCTCATGTAGGCAGCGTCACTGGCAAACTTTACTCCAAATGTTGTTTATAAGCGTGCAGTAAAGTCTGGGTTGGATTCCTCACTGATGTGAAGCAGCTGCCAGTGAGGTTTCGTTATGCTTTGTGTGGGGACACAATGACAATGTAAAATTCCCTTGCATTACTCAAATGATCATGACTTTTTCACTTTGTGAACATGTGGGCCTATATCTACATGATTCTATGTGATTTATCTTTGACTGAGTGATTTTCCCTTTAAGGACATGAAAAGCCAATCGAGCCGTTGGCACAGAACTAGTGTGTGATATCCCTTGTAATTATAGTTAGCTAGTTACAATCCTGCTTAAGTTCTACTGTAGCCTTTTGTAACTTTCACTGGTGCTAACCATACTTGTTGTAAGTAAATAATTCTGCCTAACTCTATAGTTAGGCAGTATTAAAATCTATTGTATTAAAATCTCTGAACTGCATGGTTGCTCTCAGATATTATGTTATATAAGGGCTGAAAGCCCAAGGTCATCTTATTATCTTTCTTAAATGATCCTGAGATGTCCCAGGAGAAATAGCCGGGGCCTAATGGCATGGAACGTGTAGGTAGAGTACAGCTCCCGCCTCCTTTCCTAAAAATATAATGTTTTCTGTGTTGACTATTAAGTTGATGAATTGAATACCTAGGACCCCAATGGAAAGACAAGTGTTTGCCTGTACTCGTGCTGTTTTACATCTCTGTCTAATAAAATATTCGATCAATCAATCAATCTACAGAGACCAGAGACATAGACATGATAAACTCATCATTGGCATTTTAAGTTATTTATTTTTGTTGAACGTTTAAATTGTCCTTTTATGTATCTTCTATGTAGCCATGACCCAAATGGCCAATACAAACCCAGGGCTAGTTTTCTGAATTATTAAAAAAGAAAACTTTGTGGTTATTATATTGAGTTTTTCCCCTGATGGCAGTGAGAATAACTTTCAGCTGGCATAGTTCTCCAATGAGGGAATAGCTGTTCCTTCCTAAATGTATCATTTCAGCAGTGATCTAACCAAGGGAATGAATGTTGCTTTGTTGCGTTCCCATGCCAGTGTGACCTTTTGGCTTTTTCAATATTCTTAAAATCACTTTGTTATGACAGTCAAGCTTTATCCTTATTGATGTTTGACACTCAAAGGGATTAGTTAATGGCACCAAAGAGACTCGAAAGTTGGATGACCACAGCAAAATGTGGTTTATTTATTTAATTAAATCAAATGACTGAATGGACCCCAAAATCAAAGTAACCTTAAATTAAAGATGCTACTTCCAATAAGAGTACAGAACTAATAAAATAGTGTGTATATGGGTGTTTTATATTCACACAATCTTGTGGAAAACCAGAAAAAGTGTTTCCCAATTAACCAGGACTGTTCTTTGGTCCTTAGAGATATAGTAACATGCCTGAATGTTAGTATATGGGTGAGTACTATGTGGAATGTACATCTGAGTGTGTGTGCGTGCGTGCGTGCGTGCGTGCGTGTGTGTGTGTGTGCAAATACAATGTTTGTACAGTATATGTATTTAATGAGTCAAGGTTACTTAAATGCACTCAGATGGTTTATAATTTCTGCCAGAATGTTTTCTGAGATGTTCCCACAGCTCAGCTATGATTGAACCGTTTTCCAAGAATTTAAGAAAGAAAAAAAAACAGATTGACATCTATGGCTGGTATGTTCCTGTGAGAGTTCTGAATGCTTTTTCTGGGATTCCGATAAGTTGTGAAGTTCTACCAGGGAGATTCCTTCTAACCCATTTTTGGCCCCTCTCCCTTCTCCCCATGTCTCTAGGGACAGACAGAGAGCAAAGCTGGTAATGTCATCGTGTTGCAACACACTAGTCCTGGAAAAAGATCATAATGTCCAACTAAATGTTACAACTAAATGTAATGATAATTGAAAATGACTTGCATTTTATAAAAGAGCAATGGTATTTAAAAAAAAAACACCACACAAATACACAGATCCTCCAGTGGTTCCCAAACCTTTTCCTTGGAGCCCCCTCCCCTCTTACTTCAGACAAAAGCACACGTACACACACACACGCAAGGATGGACGGACGGACGGACGGACGGACGGACGGACGGACGGACGGACGGACGGATACACTCACATTTTTAGACATGTTAACCACTTAACCCCTATATATATACTTTTTCACCTCTTTCAGAACTGAAAACAATGTTGACTATGTTTGACAATATAATGACATAAAAGTACATATTTAAACAATGATATTACTGTACTTCACAATGATATACATGTGGGAGTTAGTTACAGTGATTAACCCCCCCCCCTCCCATGATCTTTGGCACACCCTAGGTTGGGAAACACTGCCCTAATGATTAGAATAGAATAGAATATAGAATATAGCTCCATTTGTCATCAATGTGCACAGCAGCTTATCTTCTGACTAAAACCTTTCCCATTATGTTATTAAGATCTTATTTTCTGAAAGGCCTATGTACAGTATATGCAACTATTTCCTATACTATCCTGCTTAAAGTCAACAGATTCAATCTAGTAAACATGTGGATTTAAAATAAATTGGTAAATAAATAATCTAATAACCTTTTGAGTACAATCTTTTCATAATGTTTACTTTATATTATATTGAATATGGGGTTCTATTGACTGCATGACATTTACATAGTGACTGTTATTTATTGTATTTACTTAATAAATAAATTGGGTTCCCAAGCCACAAATAAGAACCCCTACTGTAGGTTCCAGTCAGTTTGTTCACGCGTATTATCTCTAGTTAAAGAATATTGCTCAAATGTCCCCTCTCATCCTTCCAGTAGTTTGAACAAATCATCCATTTATGTTTTATTTTATTTTGATTTACTTGTTGTGAAGTACTTTGCAACTCACTTATGGGGTCTTTATTTAAATCACCATTTACTTACTTAAGTAATCATTTAATTACTTATGTTTTGTTACTTTAAAAAAATAAGAACAACACAAAAAGGAACTCAGTTCAATAGTCTAGTCATTCAGACTTTAAACTCACTTCCAACTAACAAATAATATTTCTGGCTACTTGGCTTGTGCTGCCTGTATCTGTGTTGTCTGTATTATTGGCTGTGTTAAACACATTTCCTAAAGATCTATTTCTATTAGCCTATTATTCTGGCCTATTCTAGCCTATTAGGCCTAGTTTTTGCCATGGCCTTACCATTTTGCTAATATGTGTCATCAGACTGTATCAGACATATTTTAGTAACAGTACGTGACCTTAAGGAACGAGACAGACTTTCATAATCTCAAAAACGTGTGGTATAGCCCACTTCTCATAGCTATTGCTCATGTTTTACTCATTTCAGGTGTTGCCAGCGCATCCATCCGGATGACCATGTATGGAATGGATAACACTATTTCAGCATAATGAAACCTGATTCACTTGATGGGAGGTTTAACTGTTTGTGCTCTCCTTGTTCTCGCTGCAAAAAAAGCAAAACATATTTTTTCTTTCACTCCCTGGTTGGATTCAAACTACGGTATTATAACAGACTAGACTACTATTATTAGGTTTCCACATTCACCAAGTATTAAATACAATAGGCTAGCATGGAATACGTAGAAAATATCAAACCAACTTCACCGCGGTGTGTGCACTAGCTAGTGCGAATGAAATGTGTTGTTCATAGACGTCTGCTGCTGCAAATGGCAGAAAACGCAAGCCGACATTTTAAATAATAAAACTGGTAATTGGAGCTGAGATTCCGGAAAAAAAACATACGAATCACGTCATGGTACAAATAATAAGTTTGGCCAAACGGCAAGCGATCGCAAAAAAATATCACTTTTCATTGCAGTGAAAAGTAGATGCGTTGGCCGGGAATCGAACCCGGGTCAACTGCTTGGAAGGCAGCTATGCTCACCACTATACCACCAACGCTTACACAACGTTTTGTACCGGCACAGATCAGGCATGTCGGTGCAAGAAAAATATAGTTATTGGGTTGATTTGTCTTCGTTTTGTATGATCTGACTGGACCAGTAGGTCAGTCCGAGTACAACGATTGAATGGTTCAAAATGAACAAATCGTTGCACAGTTGTCCTGTGTCCATGATGAACTCGGTAGGCGGGGCGGGGGACCACATGAGGAGAACACTCCCTGGTCCCATGCTCCCATCACCCCACATTCCAGCCGTCTCCTCAGGTTGTAGGACGTTCCACTACTTTCATCTGCTGTAAAATATCTCCGATCTTTCCAGAGAATCCACACTAAACTACAAGACCATCGTGGAAGGAATACTTTTGGAAGAAACAGAATACAAGTTATTTCACCTGCGATTCGAAGTAGGCTACAACGTCTCGATCAGTTTTTCTTTTTCTTTTACTAAGTTGTTTTAGAGCGTAGCTGATATGGATTTCCTAAAGACTGTGATTTATCTTGGAACCTTGATGATGACAACTGCAGGTAGGAATCGGATACATAGGCTACTTTAGTCTACATTAACAATGTGCTATGTGCTATTTTCTGTTTTTATATATTTTGACACTTGCTTTGGCAATGTAAACTCTCATGCCCATAAAGCTAATTTGAATAGAATTGAATGTGCATAATCTGCACTGCAGATAGATAGATAGATAGATAGATAGATAGATAGATAGATAGATAGATAGATAGATAGATAGATAGATAGATAGATAGATAGATAGATAGATAGATAGATAGATAGATAGATAGATAGATAGATAGATAGATAGATAGATAGATAGATAGATAGATAGATAGATAGATAGATAGATAGATAGATAGATAGATAGATAGATAGATAGATAGATAGATAGATAGATAGATACGGAACTGGCCCCTGTAAAAAGTCAGGGTTAGGGTTAGTAAGTCAAAGCTTACTATTGAAATATTTCCCTGTGCTTGTCTTTGCAACTGTTAATACAGTATTCAATCAATCAATCAATCAATCAATCAATCAATCAAGCAAGCAGTATAGATAGTATATAGCAGCAGAAGCAGTTTAGTAACAGCACCATCAAGTTTAAATCTTTTTTTTATTTTTTGCTATAGATTTTATAGGCCTTTTGAAAAACATGTGAAGAAGGAGGATTATATATTAGTGTGTAGATGATTTGATCAGTTTGAAGGTTTTTGAAAGTGGTTTTCATTAACTTGCAGTGACTGTACACATGAGGGCCAAAACGTTTTGATAATAACCAACTAGCCTACTATACTACTAGTGTTATCAGTCTGGCTAGACTGCATGTTGCCCATGCCCAGTGTGAGGTTCATGTAAGGAATGTGCTTTGCCCCCAAAACACCACTTCTGAACACTAAATGCACAATGTGAACCATTCACTGGTGAACTGAAACCCCTACCCACCAAATTAATGAGGCTTTCACTGCTTGGAATTTTGCTAACTAGTCAAGTGCCCTACTTTCAGCTTACTTTCCATGTACTATACCTTTACTGAGAGGCAAGCCTACATGGCCACTTACTTGATACTTATATTTGCTGTATGTTGTACATTTCTTCAAACTCACTACTCTTACATATTTAAAGAAATAGTTCACTGATGTCAATTAGGTTGACCAGAAGATGGATGATGACTTAAACATAATATGGACAGAGACTGATGTATTCCAATAAACATTGCTCTTCCAGTCCAGACTAGAGCTTTTTAAAACGCTTTAGCGAGAAATGTTAGAGCATTTGTCTGGAATCTGAAAACCTTGAGGGTGAAAACAGTCAAATAAATATGGAATTATTATAGATTTGTGGCCTTAGCCTTCCCAGCTTTAAAATGTACTTTGGAAAGATGAGATTTGTTGTACTTGTATGAAGATGATTCTGCCCCCTCTTGGACACAAATAGAAATGCTTGCTCTCAGTGAAGATGTGGGCAGTGACTTAATTCACAAAATGGAATCCCAGGGTAATCACAAGTAAAACCCCTCTTACTATTAATTTTATAAATAGGCTACCTGTGTGTGAAATAGACTTCTCCCAATGATATTTGACACAGATCATAGGTAAACCAAGAGAACCTATTATCAGTCTAACAGTAGAATATAAAAAAAAATATAGCTGCAAGCAGCGATAATACGGGGCCAGTGAATAGAGAGAGAGAGAGAGACATGGAAACGGAATAGATTGAAGAGAGAGAGAGTGACATGGAAACAATAGATTGATGAGAGAGAGAGATGGAAACATAATGGTTTGATTGGACATCTCAACCTACTGCCATTAACAGGATTCGAACTCTTAACCTTCAGACTAATAGGCTGCAACACTACCTATAGTGCTATAGCTTTGTCCAGGCTGATATTGTCTGTTGAAGATCATAAACTCTCGCCTTCTTTCATGAACCAAGCCCCTGTTTCACTAACACTAAGATCACTTGTTCACAAACCATTTACCAATGAAGAAATTGTACATCACCTCAGAACCAAAACTAGTGAAAGTAGCCGATCTACAAGCTCACAAACCATGAAAAGTTGTGAGATTGTAGATCAACTATTTTCAGAATGAAGTATGTCATACGTTGAAAAAACGTACTCTCAAATAAGCATTTCAGGTTATCTTTACCATTTGCACATATATTCATTGATACAGCCATGTTGTTTGCAATTCAACTTTAATTAAGTCTGCATCAAGTGAGGCTTGAACTGGCGACTTCGAGATTGTGAGGCATTCATTTAAGGGAGACGCCATTGGCCCAACAGGCAAGTAACTGTGAAAAAGGAGATCACACAGATGATACAGTTTCACGCAAATAGATGAAAAATCCTGGGTTTAAGTGTTTTTCAAACTGCTCAAAATTGCGGACAATCTAAGGGCGGAGCTTACTGGTCAAAGCGATAGATGTGTTCCTCATGAGTCAAGGCACATGTGTCCAACAGGCGAATATTCTTTTCAGCCCAACCCAGCTGAGGTGGTCATATATAGGACGCAGGGGGGCAATCCCAGGTGAAAAACCTCACCCATTAACATCTCAACCTATTGCCATTGACAGGAATCAAACTCTCGACCTTTGGATTCACAGGCTGAGACACTACCTATAGGGCTATAGCTTTGTCCAGGCTGAGGTCATCTGTTGAAGATGAAAGTGAACCAGTGAAAGCAGCCGATCTACAAGCTCAGAAACATGTTGCTATCTGAAAAGTTTTGAGATTGTAGATCGGTTATTTTCACAATGAAGTTTGTCATACATTAAAAAAACATACTCTCTCCAAGAAGCATTTCATCATTACCTTTAACAGTTGCACATGTATTCAATGATACAGTCATGTTGTTTGCAATTCAATTTAAATTAAGTCTGCATCAAGTGAGGCTTGAACTGGCGACCCTGAGATTGTGAGGCCTTCATTTAAGGGAGACGCCATTGGCCCAACAGATAAGTAACTGTGAAAAAGGAGATCACACAGATGATACAGTTTCACGCAAATAGCTGAAAAATCCTGGGTTTAAGTGTTTTTCAAACTGCTCAAAATTGCGGACAATCTAAGGGCGGAGCTTAATGGTCAAATCGATACGTGTGTTCCTCATGAGTCAAGGCACATGTGTAAGCAAGTTTCACGACTTTCGGCCAAACGAGGCATGACTTATGCCTGTTTAAAGTCTGCCTTTTCAAAAAATTGCTATAGCGCCCCCTTTTGGCCAATTGGAGTAAGATTGGTTTCAGTGATATTTGGAATGACCCTCTACATTTCTGCAAAGTTTCAAAGAAATGTGAGTCTGCATGTATGTTTTAGGCACAGATGAATAATTTTCATAAAACTGTAATAGTTAAAATCTATCTCCTCCTGGGATTTTTGAGCAATCTGCACGAAACGTTTCACACTTGAACTTTGGACCACTTTCTACAAAAATTTCCAACGGATTTTCCATAAGTGAAAAAATGCAGAAGTTAGGAGCCAATGACTGTTTTTCATATACTTCAAAATGGTGGGAGATCTAAAGGTCAGAGGTCAAAAGTCAGAGTGTGAAAGTTGTTCAGCATGAGGAGACGCATATGTGTATCCAAGTTTCATGGCTGTAGGTCAAACAGGGCATGAGTTGTACCTGGTCAAAGTTGGCATTTTCAATTGAGTGCTATAGCGCCACCTTTGGACGAAAGATTGTGAGAATTATTTCTTGATTGTTTTTCATGACCATCTACCATATGGCCGAGTTTCGTAAAAACCGACTGCACGGTTCAGCCAGAACTGCGAAAAGTGGCAGAAGAAGAAGAAGAAGAAGAAGTGACAGAATAATGCGAATAACAATACGTGTCCAGAGCAGAGCTCTGGCCCCGTAAAAATCTATTTTCTGTGCATTGAAACTATACACACTATAGGATGCCAGGTCAACAATGACCTGGCATCGGTCTACATAACATGCTATCTAAATTACATTTTAGGCTTTGCATAAGGCTGCAAGGTTGTTGATGCTAGAACAAAACAACAAAAATAACCACATAGAAAACAGGTACCTACACAACAACACAGTCAATACAGTAAACAAAATAAAACAAAAAAAAAAGCTAAAAAGGGAGGGAGGAAGGCTATGCTATCGATGAAATAGAACCACCGTGAACAAGCAAGGATATACAGTATACCTACCGTATACATATATTTTTTTCTGTTACTTACAGTTTACGCCTGTCTCAGCTAGTCTCAGGGGGATCAAATTACTTTACTTAATTTGCCAGATTTGGGGCAATTACTATACAGTATTTTATTCATGGTGTACAGTCTGAAACCAAATCTATCTACTATCAATTCCAGATTTAGCCTGACTCACTACAACTCTCTTATATATGTGGTATAACTGTTATTTCCTACATTGCTTCTGAGAGTGTGTTGGATTGCATTGAAAAGATGATAGGAACAGCACCCTAAATGTAGACTTTTAGGCATTTTTACCTAAATAAATTTTTATAAAATAACTAATAAATAATTTGACAGAGGTTGCCCTTGCTGTAGAGAGAAAATGTATTGCACTGACATGGAAATCAGATTTCCCCCTTCTCAATTACAAGAGAAAATGTAGAGAAAATAACATATTCTTTGATAGATATGGCAGCCTTTGAACATATGAAAACATATAGCCTCCAACACAGAATACTTATTGATGCTTTATGGAATATTAACAAGTATCAGACCACCCTGTTGTCCTTTTTTTTCTTTTTTCTTCTTCATGGGACTTTGTTTTAACTGGTGTCTGTTTGAAAATTGAAAATAACATATTTTTAAAAAAGAGCTGTGTGATTTGGGGAGCAGCTCCACTTGATATTTCTCAGATATACATTACACACCTCAACACACAAAGAGTTAGGCAGCAAACAGCTGGATCTATCAGGCCAGTGCCATCCATGCATGGGTCATCACCATGATGGGGGACAGATATTACATAAGAAAACACCTTTTGTTTAGGAAAGGCCGTTCCTCAATGTAGTCTTAAGTCTAAAAAACTGTACATGCCCTGACAAAGTGCTGAACTGTTAGTTTGGAATGCTGAGAATGTTGCTGAAGAGAAAACATTTTTTTTGTAGTAGATAAAGGTCTCATTTAATGATCAGGTTGCAGAACAGTACATGAAGTAGAGTTACAAAACTGAGTCATGTGTTATTTTCCTGAGCTCCGTTTTAAATTACTGGCCTATTTTCATTTAGCAGGATGACTGGATATGAATCACATGAAGTTGTAAGACTCATCACTACAACTGAAAATATAATCTGTAATCTATACTAGATACAGCATGCCTACATCCAGTAGCCTATGTTATGTTAGATAACATTTATTTTAAATTGTTTTATCCAAGGTGAGGACTCAGGCAGAGCAGAGAATGTGCACTGGGTCTCTTCCAACTTTAAAACCCTCCTCATCTGGACTCCGACATCAAGCGAAGTCACATACACTGTCAAGTTTAGTGAGTGAGTACACAGCAATTATGCACACATACACACTAGTGCAGTCATGATCATGAAACATTAGTTGGCGATTCATTGTCATGTAAATAATTGTGATTTGAACATTGTAAAGTGTCAATAAAAATGAAATTTATTTTGCCTTTTAGGCTTTGTAAAGACAATTTGCAGATATGACAAATAACTTGCATATACACAGAAATGACTGACAATGACCCGCCCCATAATCAAAATAGGCCAGAACAGGCCATGCATTAAATCATTTTATACCGTCAAAAGTTTTGAACAAATTCATTTGTACATAATGAATGGAAACCATTCTGACGATTATGCAAACATAATTGCGAGTAGGCGATTATGTAATAATGTTACTGTATTACTAACTGTACTATGTGATATTGTAGGCCGGATGATGATTGGATGGATACACACTGTATCAGAACATCAGAGACAGAATGTGATATGACCAACCACCTCGAACCACTAGACAGGTAGGAGCCTAGCCATGTTCTGTTCTATTCTATTCTATTCTATTCTATTCTATTCTATTCTGTGAAGAATATACACATCAGTGGTGTAAAAAGTACTACATTTGTTTTACTTAAAGGGGCTACACCATGAATTTCATTTTTTTTTAGGTTTTTAGTATTTTTTGGGCTCCCCAGTGTCTCTTGTACCCAAAAAAATATCTTTTTTTAACATTCAGTCATTCATGCTCATTTCATGGATTTCCTGAATGGGCGTGTCTGAACAGGCCATTTCAGAATGGCTGTGCAAGTGATGTCACTTGCACTGATTTTGCATTGAGGATGGCCAGACAGAATTGCTCAGTAGCTCC
>NC_139942.1:28714919-28729919 GCF_963454915.1 Gymnoscopelus microlampas | reverse complement strand
TAGCCGATTTACAAGTTCACTTGTTAGCTTATAGATTATTATTTATTTATTTTAGATTATTTGAAATCTTTGGATTTTTCTTTTTTTACTTTCACCTTTAATGACATGCCCAGAATAGGGGCACCAGTTTGAGAGTGTTAAACTGGAATAGAAAAAAAGAAAGAAAGAACTGCCACGTCATTTTGGAAATGTTTGCTATGCTACATGTGTCCTATGTACAGTGAGAACTGAACTGGAAGCTAATGAGAACACTGAAAGAAAAAAAACATGGCCTTCCATAACAAGTGTTTTAAATCTTGTATTTACAAATATTCCTCTTCTCCTTTTAATGGCTAAATCTAGAGAAAAATAATTCTGCCGTATGGAGTGAGAGAATTTCCCATTTAGGCCAGTAAAAAAAGCACCATTCTCGTCACCTTCACTGGAATTACGTATATGCCTTGACCCCACATACTGTCACACTTTATATTTGAATACTATTTGAATCCAAATGTATACTTGAATACAAGAGTAAAACACATGTTAAGAGGGGAGATTGTGCAGTAACAGAGAATTGGTGTGACAGAGGCATGGCATGGATTCTGAAGATAGTCCTGAGACTGGCCTCATTTCACTTCACATTCATTAAACTCACAATTAGAATAAAAACTGAAAACAAAAAAGTTTGCTTATGACGAAACCTATATTCTCAATAAGTTAGATTGTGACTATCTTCTCATGCTAGAAGTGTCACAACGTCTATTTCCTCAGCAAAAGTGAAGTGAATTTAAACCAGTCCCAGGAAAACACAGCATTAACCAAGTGTTTATGGCTCTATTAATATCGTTGATCAGTTACTGCTTAACACTATTCTATTATTGCATGTTGTTTCAACCACAAAGGACTTTACATTGGAACATAAAAATAAACAAAATATGACAGACCCATTTACAGTAGCACAATTACCCAATCAGGCCATTTGGTTCAATTTCAACAACCAATCACTTCTTTGAGAAATGGCAAGACAGACTGCAGGAAACCCAGTAAACTGCCAAACTCTCTTAGGCAGTATGCAAGTAAACATAGAGAGGATAGAAGGGGTGCTATGCTGGATCATTAATCTTAATCTTGAATGTCAAGAAAAAAGTCTGAAAAACATATTTTAATTAATTTAGAAAATCTACCAAGTGCACCATTTTGACCTAATATTGCTGTTTCATTATGCACGCATGTCATTAGTTTTGTGTTTTATGTGTTCTGACTAACAATTTGGTAGGCAGTCATGTGTTCATACTATTTAATAATGACATATGTCGGCTACTGTATGCAGAATATTCTGTGGGCACTATTAAAAAGTGACTTTCACACATTTATCCCTTGCACTTTGTCCGCATACAATGAAAGAGTGAAAAACTCTTGATTCCAGCAAGGAAAGACAGGATGGGGAGGGGGAAAGTAAACAGCAGAGAGGAACCTACAATCAGGTCTATATGATGGCTATGATGTTTGGTCTAAAATCAAAGGGAGTCACAGTTTAGGACAAACGTTAAACTGGTCAACACCAGGTTCCTCCAAGATACCGTGGAAGCCAGCCAGCCAGCCAGTTTGTTAACCTGTCAAACAGGTCGTTGGTTTGAGTGGCAGGGGTCATCTGTGTGCTTTATAGAGACTGAGTCCATGGCAGCATCTACACAGGAATATTGAATTTTGCGACTGAACCCACATCATGATGTGCCTAAATGGGTGAATTCAGACAGAATCAGATATAAGCATTTGATCATTCATACTTCAGCATTAGTTTGGTCAAATGTGTCTCACCTCAGGCGGTGATTTGGGATCACCATCCCTCATCCCTCTTCAATGAAGCTTGGGTGCATTTGCACCAACATTTTAGCGTTGTTTATTTTGTACCACTTTCTGATTCCATAAAGTCACCAATTAAATGTTCACAGTGTTTTCATGCAACCTAAGCAAAGTTGTCAATGAGGTAGGCATGAACAGAGCAAATCAATTTCTACTGTTTTCTGTTCCTGTGTAAATGTAGCCAGTCATCTTTGTGTATTTATCTGTCTCCATAGTATTTGCATGGGCACAACAATATTCCATGATACATTCTCATGTTTAGTCGAAGTTGTAAACAGATATGGTTGCATGGTATTTTCCAGGCAGTACAAGAAGACAGATTAGTTGTATGGAATATTTTAATGTGCATTGTTTCTTTTCACCAGGCAGTAATGTTTCTGTTTTCTATACTCTGAAGAAAAAAAGAAACAATGAGATAAAACAAGCTGTATTTTACACAACTGAACAGATTATACTGGATGTGTTGAGAAATTATATTTGTCTACAGCAACACTAATGAACGTTTGAGTTCATTTTTCAATACATCTGTTTATGAATAGTTATAGTATGTGCATTCAATGTTTTTTCCAACAGGTCTTTTTTTATGAGTGTAGCTGTGCCTTTTAAACAGCAGATGACATATGTTTCACTTCATGCAGTTTGATCTACAGCCGATCTGTTGGCATGACAAGTTTTGTCATTTCGTCACTTGTCAATGACAACAGACAAAACGATTTAATACACATCATCGCCTAATCCAGAGCCCAAGAAATGTGGAGTGTGGTCATTTCTCAGTTCAGCGGGAGCTGATATTAGGACTAGGATAGCCCTGCTACAAGCGGATCTGGAGATCTTATCTTATTAACATCTCCAGATAACTTGTTGTGTATTTACAGCCACGTTTCCTGGTACTAGAAAAGGTCACAGGAACACGGCAGCCACGGTTCCACCACCTGGCTCACCATACGGCTCTAACCTAACCAGTACCTATAACTACTATTTACCTAAAGAATCACTAATCCACAATAGACTCTTTTAGATTAAATTAATGTATATACATGCTTTCTCAGAGACCGCTAGACTGGCTTCAAACCCCAAGTTGACAAAAAAAAGGGAAATAATTTTCCATCCTTTTTTTTTTTAAAGCTGAAATGAAAATAAGGATGATTCCCGAGAAATAAAGTTGCATTGACAGCACTCATAAATAAATATTAAAATAAATTAATATACATAAATATATTTTATAGTTGACTCACAGGCTCCACCTGGGGTAGGCTACAGTCGCTGGGTAAATGGCTTCTTCTAAAAACCATTTTCCTGGGAATGTTGTTCACTGTTCTTTCCAACAGAGGGAGCTGTTGTTCCTCATCACATCCTTCCCCTAAGGTCTCATAGGCTATTCAGGCCTAAGCAGCATTTTCCTTAACAAAAGTGTGAAATTTAGCTGACGGTGACACCAGAGATATCTATTGACCAAGCAAGCTCTCTGGTTCTGTTCACCTCTGGTTCCATGTCAGCTCAGGAGTGGTTTACAACACCAGGAAGTTCATTGACCTTGTCTAACTTACTGTTAATCTAACCATCCATTGTAGACCCACAAGCACTAAAACATTTGGGTTAACCACAAACAACCAAATAAATAACTTACTGCCTCATTTCTCCTATCCTTGCTCTTCCCTCCCACGCCATTTTCCTTCTATATGCATCCTCTCAATTTCTCTCCCACCCTCCCTTGTATCTCTCTTTTTGCCCCTGTTGTCACGGGAACCCCAGTAGAATGTTATCAGTTGTCACATTAACCCCAGGTTGGTCGATGTAGCGATGTCACCAGGCCAGAGTTCAGAGTTCACTTCAGGTCAAGGCCCTGAGTTTTGGACTGAGCCTGTTCCTTGGCCTGCACAGACAGAACAACCCAGGTAAGAGACATTACTACAGTAGCAGAGTCCTTCAACCTTTTGACGTTGGTGTAAATAACCAATAATCGATCATTTAATATTCAATTAATAATTGAAACTATACAGATACACACTATAAAACAGATCTACAAATCTTGAACAAATGGATACAGATACAACAAATATTGAAATGAGCTTGTTGATTGTTGCACAACACCGTTGTATGAAGTATAAAATAACTATCCTGGCATGGCCAGACTAATATCACCACGTAGATATTAGTCTGGAACTTCGGGGTGGAAGATTAATTTCCAAGTGGCGGTTACAAACAGATTCAAAAGTCACAGCAAAAAATGCCCTACTTTGAATTGTGGGCTCTGATTGGTCACCCACAACTCTGGGGTGAGCGAAATGTAATTCAAACGGAAGAGTGCCAGACCAATCTGGCCAGGGCTATTCTTTTTTTACCGTGGCAGATTAGTCTGGTTTCCAGGCTATAAATAACGCTAATATATTTTTTTAAAACTGCTTCTAGATTATTGAATTAATAAAAAAAAACTGTCTATAGAATAACTGCTAAGAAGAATCGATAGTTGCAGCCCTAATTGGTGTGATGCAAAAATGCATGTTGCATAAGTGAGTGTGACTTACCATGAGTGAGGGCCGCGGGGGTCGGACAGGTCTGACAGGTCGTACCGGCTCTGCTACAGGTTTTACCTGCTTGTTGGCCATGGGCTCCAGATCGTCCGCCACGTCAGGACAGCCAACATAGCCTCCGGTCCCGAATATAGATCCCAGATCGCCGTCTAGCAAGCTGTTGGTGGTGGCCACGCTGAACGATGCCGGGTTCTGGTTGGCGGTTGTGTTGCATGTGGCCAGGTCGACACCTGCAGCTGTGTCGAGAGGGTCAGCGGGGTTGTTGGTGGCGTCGGTGTTACTAATAGTTGTGTTACTAAGCTCTAAGCCCAGCAGGTCCAGGGTGGCAGGACTGTTTGAGACCTCTGATGATGCAATGCTGGCTGAGCTGCTAGAGGAGGAGTTGTTGGTGGTGTTAACATTCAGATCTTCCTCCGCTACACAGTGGTTATTGTTAGCTTCAGTATCCTTACTAAAAAGATCTAGCACTTCCTGGTTGTCGTGGCCACCTGCATCCAGCACCTCCTGGTTTTCATTGCTACAGAAATCCAGTAATTCCTGGTTGTCTTGGTTACGGGGTTCCAGCACTTGCTGGTTGTCATAGCTACAAGGTTCCAGTAGTTCCTGGTTGTCTTGGGATTCTAATAGTTCCTGGTTGCCGTATTCGCAGGGTTCCAGCACTTCCTGGTTGCCCTGGTTGCAAAAGTCCAGTACTTCCTGATTTTCAGAGCTAAATACATTCAGAACCTCATAAGTGACATTACTCCAGGGTTCCACCACTTCCTGGTTTCCATTGTTATGGAATTCCAGTAGTTCAATGTCGGGTTCTAGCACTTCCTGGTTGTCATCTGTACACGTTTCCAGTACTTCCATGTTGTCATAGTGAGATGATGCCATCAGTTCTTGGTTGTCATAGGAAGGTTCCAGCTCTTCCTGGTTGTCCGTGCTACAGTTGTCTACAACTTCCTGGTTTTCTCCTTCAGGGGTGAGCTTGAAGCCATAAGGGTCAAAGGCGGCTTGACCCACTGCCTCAGAGGTCCTGAGCTCAAACCCATATGGGTCAAAGTTGAGCTGGTTGGGCTGAGCAGAGGAAGGCTCAGGGTCAAAGGTCAGATCTGGCTCATTTACCTCAGGGCTCGATGCTGAATCATCAGGGTCTAAGAGGTCGTGACTGGAGTGTTCTGGGCTCAACTTGAACCCATATGGATCAAAGGATGACTGGCTGCTGGGTTCATAGCTCAATTCATAACTCGGTTCTCTGTTTGGTTTAGAGCTGGACCGGCCCAGCGGGCTCTGGGTGTCCACTGAGGTTTGGGGAGTCACAGAACTTTCAAGTTCCAGTGACTTTTGGGGTTCCAGCCTGTCCCATGCCTCAAGCTCCACCTCCTCACAGGGGAAGGCATGTTCTGTCGCACCAAGGTCAATCCAATCTGATTCCGATGTGGTGGCTTGAGAACCGGCACTGCAAGCATGGATCTGGAGCTCAGACACATTGTGAGCTGGATCAATGCCCAGACCTGGAAATAGAAGGAAAAGGTGGATTAGTAATGTACGTATGTACAGTACGTTCAACATTAGGCATTCATTAAAGATTGAAATAAGGGACCATACTATTTTCTTTGATTTCCATTCCTGGGGCGACAATTAAGTTTCTCAATTCATCACGATTTCCAATTCACTGCATTGTGGTTTAGGTTAGGTGGCCTGTTTGTTATGCTATGTATAGGGTCTGTGCACGACTGTAGTTCCCTTTTCCAGAAGGTAGCATTCCTGTTTCGTGATTGTTTGTCTCAGCAGCAGATTTGAACTAAAAACAGCTTCATAATGTGATCTCTAGACAGCTAGCCTCCTGCTTGGCTATTTACCTGGGGAATTTACTTTACGTGAGGTGCCAACAACACTCCTTGCAGTGGCCGCATTCATCTGGAATGGACTGAAGTGTTTTTCTCTTCAGTGTTGCTTGTTTAAATATTGGTTAACTTGATGTATCAGTACTGGAGGTGGGCTGGGATATTTCTCTGATGAAAATGTATGGATGACACTACTTGTTTGTATTATTCTTATTTTATTTGATCTTTCATTTATAACTGAATGCTACTGGTATGATGGCAAAATATTAATTATGTGTTTCACATAATGTGGAAAAGAATTAGTGGAGGTATTATGTTAGTCTACTGGCAGTGTGCACAATAAATTTGGCGATGATCAGTCCAGCAGTTTGCAAGATTAGCTACAGAGAAACCCTCAGACAGATACAAAGACAGACTGACCGTCTTATAGACTAGACGGCTAGCCTCCTATAGAATAAACCTAAAGATGTATTGGTGTTTCTATGCTTCATTTAGAAAAAGATTTCACAGAATCCCTGGTTTTCCACTGCATTTGTGTATCTATGCTTCATTTAGACAATTATTTCACAGAATCCCTGGTTTTCCACTGCATTTGTGTATCTATGCTTCATTTAGACAATTATTTCACAGAATCCTTGGTTTTCCACTGCATTTGTGTATCTATGCTCCATTTAGACAATTATTTCACAGAATCCCTGGTTTTCCACTGCATTTGTGTATCTATGCTCCATTTAGAAAATTATTTCACAGAATCCCTGGCTGGTTTTCCACTGCATTTTGTGTAAAGCCAAGGATGACAAATCTTTGGAGATGTGGTTCAGAAAATAGTTAGAAAAGAGTGCATTTAATAACAATATACCCTGAGTGATTGATGTGAATATTGTGAGACTGGGGGTTTAAATACCTTGTTGTTTGCTCACTGCTGTCTCAGTGGCATCCCCTCCATGTAGAGAGCCCATACTCAGCTCTTCTATGTCTGAAGGAGGTGAGAAGGCCCCCAGGTCCAGCTCATATCCGTTGGGATCCGACTCAGTCGAATACTGTCCCTGCGACCTCCAGCCTCGAACTGGCCCCAGTTCCTCTGACGAACTCTGGATGGGTTTGAAACCCATCGCCTCGTCAGTTGCCTGGCCGCCTGTTGCTATGGCGTCCAGGTCCTCTCGGCTGTAGCTGATCTCTATGTCGCTATCTTCATCGGGGAACTCAGACTCAAAACACTGAGTTGCTGTTGAGGCTTTGTTCTCAGCGCAGGACAGGTCTGCCTCCTCACCTTCGCCCGCCGCATCTCCGAACAAAGTGTCTGCTGCAAATGGGTCGGTGCCTTTGAACGGGTCGGACCCAAATACACCTGGTAAAGAGACCAGAAATGTGTATATAGTATGGTAATAGTAATCAGCCATTCACAGCAGTTTATCTTTTGTCATTTGATGGGCCTTATGTGCATGTACCGTACCTACCTACCCAGCATATAAAGGACTATGGAAACCATCACTAAAGAAACCCCCTGCATGAACTAAAATTGGTGGGTTTTGAAGGGTTTCAAGTCATAACAGCGGTGTGAAGAAAAACCACCCCATCGTAAACAGTGCATTTCTGTATTCCTACCAAAAGTTCTAAATCAAAGATCTCTAGAAAAGGAAAATAAAGTGATTTATAGTTTTTCATTACTCACCAGAAGAGTCCGTCTTTGGGAATAAGTCTTCATCAAATAGTTCATCTAGAAAGCCGGAGACAAAACATCATTTCGGTAATAATTGTGTGTCACTTTTGATGTTGATTGAATACATGAACATTTTGATTTTAAGTCTGTTACTGTTCTTATTATCTCATACAGTATATCCTGTTGTGATGCTCTAGAATAAGAGCATCAGCAATGTATTCAGCTAAAAGAAGAACCAAAACATTTTAGCTTTTAGCCATGTACTGTATCTATGTTAACCCGTACGTTCAGTATGAAAGTGGAGGTTAAATACAAAGTATTAGATACGTATGTTCACTTTGACAGTGGAGTTTAGGCTTAGATAATGTCAATTCAGTCTGACAGTGGAGGTTAGATGTTGGGCACATACGTTAAGTTCTACACAACAGTAGTTTTTCCTTACTCTTTACCTGTAACTCTGTAACCTTAACTGCTGTGCCGCCTCTGGGCGACTGAATTTCCCCCACAGGATAATAAAGGTATCTATCTAAGTTTGACAGTGGAGGTTAGATGTTAGATACATACGTTCAGTCTGGCAGTGGACAAAGGGGTCAGCTTGGTAGAAGTCCAGTTGGTCAATGGGGTTGGGATTGGTGGACAACCCTTCCTTCACTTTCTTCTCTGCGTCATCTCTGATCTGCCCCTGTCCCTCCTCTCCACATCTGTCTATCTGTGGGGGGAAGAGGAGAAGGTAGTGTTTTAATAGTCTCAGTCTCCACCTAAGATTCCTGTGAAGTTCATGTGTGTATATTGTATGTCGCGCGTGCACACACACACACACACACACACACACACACACACACACACACACACACACACACACACACACACACACACACACACACACACACACACACACACACACACAACTTGGATTTATCAAATACATTCTTTAGTTTTTAGCCGCGAGCTGAAAGCGCTGCGGCTCTACAGACAGCCTCAGACATCGTCACTCGCGACACGACATGTTTTCGACATGTTTTCGGGACACCTATTTGTCTATTGGCTGTCCTGGCTGTCCTTCACTACTTTACAGCCAATGGGGAGACACTACTTTAAAGCCCATGGACGGCCCATGGACGGCCAATGGACGGCCGTCATTCACAGCACCCGCCTCCCCTCGCAGCACCCCCCCCCCCTCCGTCTCCATCTGTCCCTCTCCCAAGTCCCTCTCTCTCTCACACACACACACACACGCGCGCGCACGCTCTCTTTCTCTCTCTCTCTCTCTCTCTCTCTCTCTCTCTCTCTCTCTCTCTCACACACACACACACACCAGCTCCAGCGAAAAGTTTGTGGTTGCTTTGTTGATGTGTTAGCAACATGCTATGCTAACCGTAATAGTGAGAGGACAGAGTGAGAGGCTGAGAGTCATAAAGTCATTAAGTCATAAAAAGTCGGCCAGCGGAGAATCTTCTAATCATCTGTGACTTACAACAGCCGCAGGGCTTCAGTGTTGATTTAACTCTGAGGAGCAGTGGAAGTACTCAAATGTTTTACTTGAGTAAAAGTATTAATACTGCAATGTAGAAGTACTCTGTTACAAGTAAAAGTCCGCAATTCAAAATTTACATGAGTAAAAGTACAAAAGTGTTGGTATCCAAATGTATTTAAAGTACCAAAAGTAAAAGTACACAAATGTTTGAAAATAGCAGATCTACAAGCTCACAACGTGTCGCGATGCGACACTTTGTGAGCTTGTAGATCAGCTATTTTCAAATAGCCTTGGTATAAAATAGGGCTAAAGTGGTTAATGTATGTTTTATAATGTAATAATTTATATCTGCAAAGTAACTAGTAACTCAAGTTTTCAAATAATTGTAGTGGAGCAAAAGTACAATATTTGCCTCTGAGATGTAGTGGAGTAGAAGTACAAGTACTGAAAACTGGAAATACCACAGTAAAGTGAAAAATACCTCAAAATTGTACTTAAATACAGTACTTGAGTACATGTAGTTACTTTACACCACTGATGACATGCCTGTCTAAGACAAGTCCCAGAGTATTCCTAAAACTGTATATATCTGTAGGCTATTTTTATTTAGTTATTATTGTCCATTTTATTTTCTTGCTTAATATTTTCTTTTCTTCATTATATCAATTATATGTAGAACCATCTGTGGTACAAGTTCCAACAACATTTCGCTGCTTGTATCTTTATGAGTCAGTAACAAATAAAGCTTCTTGAATTCTGCACAATCCTAATGTTGTAATTCACTGCAGAAGGACTTGTTTTGTACCACAATAGGTAGCCTAGTCCTATACCGGTTACTTATTTTTATTTAATGTTAAGACATTTATGCTTGAATGACAGTGATTAGGCCATAACATGTTACAGCACTATACAAAAACAAGACATGACAAAGTCATAATATAGCCGCAAAATGTCATATTGAGGTATGCCATTTTTTGGCAGAGTTCTTCTACATTGCAGTATTGATACTTTAACTTGAGTAGTTGGGGGGGGACACACACACAATACAGCTGCTAATAATATGAATGTCAAATCATATTCAAAAGGACATATATTTTTTTTTTTTCATTTTTTTTTTTTTTTTATGTTTTTTCAAAAAGTTTTTTTTTTTTTCATTTTTTTTTTAAATTTCAATTTCTCAACGGCAGATTGGGGCAAAAAAAGCCTGCCGCTCGCGGCTAAATTATGACTTTAGTCATTTCTTGTTAAAGGAGTAGTTCACTCAAAAAATGACTTATTTTCTATCAATTACACACCCCATGTGGAGATAAGCCATTAATTTGATGACCGGCAGTCTCTCCGGTAGGAGACTTAAAGACTCTCCATTGAGTCTCCTACCGGAGAGACCTCAGGTCATCACGTTATTGGCTAACAAAAAATTCATCATGAATTCAATGCTTCATGGGGTGTGTAATTGATAGAAAATAAGTCATTATTTGGGTGAACTATACTACTACTACTTTAAGTATTCAGGTTCTTAGCCTTAATGCTTTTATTTAGCAAAACCAGCTCTAATCCAGCCAGTCAACTGGCATTAGCCAGATTCATTCATATGTTAGCAAATAGCAATATTTACTTTCAGGGCTTGGTCTACCTTTGGTGTGCTGGAACGACTGTCACCTTCCTCCTCCCTGGTCTCTGTGAGGTTATTGCTGAAGGAAGAACCACTGGTCCTCTGGTAGACAGACACACGTAGAAAGATGGAGAGAGAGACAGAATTGTTCATTCATTTATTTGTTTATTTAGACAGGACATGGCATATTAATAATGAACAGTACATATCAATGTAATGTAAATACACAGGATTTAGCAATGATGCTAATTTACATCCGCAGTCCCCCCAAATCAAATGTATGATATTCGCACATGATATTCACGTGTGAATATCATACGTCTTTGTTTTCTACAGAGCTTATTTCTTAATTTATTCAAAGCCCAATGCAAAAGACACATTGAGACTCTGCAGTGGGAACCCATGGCCAAGGAAACTGTAGTGGCTATTTGTCAACAACAATAAAAACTCCAAAAGGCCACTGAGGCACCAGGTAAAAGTGGATCTTACGCAGATCAGGCGTTTGTAAATGAGTCCATTGTCCAGACAAGGCAGCGACGTTTTTGTGGCATTTATTATCTTCACCAAGTTCACCATGACAAGGACAATACAGCAAGATGGTCAAAAAGTTTGCTAGACTCTGGCCCTGATACTGGTAAAAAACCATAGACCTTCCCGGTGCCCACTGACTGCTGCTGTGCCCTGATTGACTTAAGTAAACCCAGCTGTGTGCCCAAATTGACCCATCACCTTCAAAATAAAAGCATTTTAGCTGGAACACAAATTAACTTAAATAATATGTCTGTAAATGAATTAATTCTACAAAACAAATCAAATAAATAAATACATTCAATAAATGTGAAAAATACTGAATAGCTTCCACAGAAACTTCTCTGTTGCATTCTGCTATGAAGGCCCATTTCCACCACTGAGTAAAAATGGAAAGTTCCGAATTTCCCCTCACAATTCTGGCTTTATATGACTGAATTCTGAGGGGTTGTGAGATGGGAAATTGCAACAAAGAAATTATAATTGTGACATATCAAATTGCAATTGTGAGAAAAAAAAACTGAAATATTACTTTGAGTTTGACATCAAACACATGATTTTAGTAAAATGTACATACCATTATGTAGTCCGCATAGGCGGGCAGCGATTGGCTCCTGCCCCATGGCCTCACAGGAAGTGGCTCTTCTTCTGTAGTGTCGGTTGGAGATACTGACTCGTCCAGCTGGCTCTCTGGAGTCCTTGCACTTCCTGAGAGAGAGCCGAGAGTCACCTCCTCCTGTGAGGAAGAGACACGAAGGAGGTGAGAATACAGACCAGCAGAAGTGATAAGAAAAAAGAAGTAGATGGGATGAAGAGTTTTATGGGCCATACATAGTTACAAAGCAAATTGATCTCAAGTGGATGGCAGAGTCCACGGTCACTAAAACTATAATAACAACAGTGGTGAACGATATAGTTATAGATATATAGTTATAGTGCTTGGTGTGGACGGCCCATTACTGTATATTGTCTCTCCCACACACGCACGCGCACACACACGCACACACGCACACTCACAAACTCACACCCTTCTTAAATTTCAAAAATGTTTCAGTGAATTCATGAAACGTGTGCACAGCTTTGATTTGTGCGCGTACACAAATAATGACGTTATTATTTTTTGAGTGCTCGGATTTCAGGTTTTGGTTCCTATTGATCCTAGAAGCACCACTCAACATTTATCTCCATCGAGCACCTGGTTGATCTCTCTCTCAATGAATCCCACTTGTTTGTAAATCAATTGTGCATGACTGTTTCACTTGCATAGTTCAGCGCCTGGGTTAACACCATGAAAGCCATGCAGCCTGTCTTGTCTTACAAGATGAAACCCTAATATTATACTCTGTAGTACCCCCCCCCCCAAAAAAAATAAAAAATCACACCCTGTGTGAAGGAAGCGGTGCCTTTGGGGCGGGGCGTAACTCATTTCAGTTCGTCCCTATTGGTGGTCTGAGTCCACTTACCAAATGTGTACTTGGTAGCATGCTGCAAACTGGAATGATGGCTGTTTAAAGGCCAGCCAATGGGCAGACAGAGGGGGCGGGGCTTAAGTAATTACAGTTCGTCCCTATTGGTGGTTTTAGTCCATGTACAAAATGTGTACTCCGTAGCATGCTGCGAACTTGAGTTATGGCTGTTTAAAGGCCAGGCAATGGGAAGACAGAGGGGGCGGGGCTTGAGCAATTCATGCTGGTCCCGTATTGGTGGTGTAAGTCCACATACCAAATTTGGACTTGGTGGCATGCTGCAAACTGGAGTTATAGCTGTTTAAAATCCCGTGCTCATCCCGTGCTCATACGGGCGGACGTCCCTGGGGGTCCCTGGACCCCTCTTTGATAACCGGTGGCACGTGTGGCCAATGAGAGGAGAGATGGCATAGGCAATCTCCAAGTCCGTGTGTGTGTGTGTGTGTGTGTGTGTGTGTGTGTGTGTGTGTGTGTGTGTGTGTGTGTGTGTGTGTGTGTGTGTGTGTGTGTGTGTGTGTGTGTGTGTTTGTATGTGTTGCTTCTTTGCCGTGCTCATCCCGGGCTCATACGGACACACAGACACACAGACACACAGACAGACACACAGACACACAGACACAGAGTCAAAGCCAAGTGTAGAGCGGTTGGCACCGCTAAGCCAGAAGCTAACAACAATTCCCGTTGTCAGCTTGTAGATCTGGTGAGTATAAGCTTAACTTTTGTCAGAGTGAAAGTATTACTCTCATGTAAATGAGTAGAAGACAAATATTTTTCCAAAATTTAAGCAGCAATGTCACAGGAACAGATATATTATTCTAACAACACACCATTGTGGAAACAGCTGGAATGCAAATGCAACAAAAGGATTACAAAAAGAAGTCACAGCTTATCAGCCTCGGGAGGAGGGAAGGACACTGAAACCCTGCATTCTGATATGGACCAGAGCTTTATTGATCTCAGCAACCACGGGTGGAGGTGGTGTCTGCAGTCTGCTGCAGCCTTGCAAAATTAAGACATGATATATCGTAAGCACTTTACCAAATTGTGGCCACACTGCAGGACATAATGTTCAGCTCTGAATGCTTCAACTAAAACATTTACAGAAATTGGTTTGAATTTACCTCATGTCTATAAGCCCAGTTATGCAATGCATCCTTACTGAAATTTGCAATAACCGTTGGTGAAGTTGAAGACTGGCACTGCTGTAATTGATTTTGATAATGAAGATAATGTTACAGCATTCATGTCTGTCTACCTCTTGGATCTCGTCATACGACTGTTTGATGGAGTCTTGCAGAGGGATATCCCTCTCTCCGGCCTCCTCCACTCGCCTCCTTTGCCTTTTCACCTCCTCCCTCAGCTTTTTGAGCCTCCACCGGGCCCTGGCTAGCTCCCGCTCGTACTCCTCCACCTGGCCTTCCTTCTTCACCTCCTCTGCCTGCAGAGACAAGATCTGGATGGGATAGAGATGGGGAAGGACAAGAGAGGAAGAGGCAGATGGACCATTATTTAAGATGATGATGTGCGCAGCAACAATGGAGTATCTCAGTAGCTGTTATGTAAAAAGAAACGTAAACCTAATGCTACAATGCTCATGTTTCTACAAACAAAGCCTTCATCAGGGCACTGAAACATACAACTTTAGTACAGCAAGGAAAGTATATCATAAGGTCAGGCTAAACCTTACTACTACCTGACTAATCACATTATTACCATAAAAACCCCATAGGAAGTAATTTCACATCACTCTATAATATAGAAAGACATGAAATGTTGCATATAATATCAACCTATACATCATCAAAGTTATATCATAGAAAACATTTATTTTTAATTAGCTAGTTACACAGTAAAATTATCAGTGATAAAGTATCCATTAGTAACCCAGAGAGTGTAAAATGTAATCAAATGGTCCTGTTAAATTAAAATCAAGATGTTACAGTGAGTGTTGTACCCATTGGCTCTTTGTCAGTGCCAGAATAGAGTGTCTCCTTGCTTGGTGTTTCCATTTTATTCCGGTTCATTGGTTAGTTACCTGTTGGCTCTCCTCACTACAGA
>NC_139942.1:28687419-28712419 GCF_963454915.1 Gymnoscopelus microlampas | reverse complement strand
ATTTAATTTAGCCATTGCTATGAATTATGGCCATTCATATGACTATAGCAGAGAACAAAACAGTTGCTAGTAGTTAGTGGCTATGGTCCTTACATTACACCTACAGTATACTACCTCAAGTACCAACTTTCAATATTTTTTTATTTATATCATGAATGATTATACCATGTAGGCCTACTTGTAATCTGCATAAAATAGATGAGGATATATCCTAAAGTTGTAGAAATGATTTGTATATACCCTACAGTACTTAATATATCCATTCATCGTTACACCATAAAGAATAACACACTTACAACAATACATATTGACACATATAGGCCTTTAAATGATAAGACTCACCTATATAAGGCTAAATGACAGCCCTAATTTAATCATGAAATGTGCAGTAATTAAATAGATTGTGAAATGTGGATATAGAGAGCTTGAGACAGCAGTTGTCCAGCGAGTCTGCAAATGAGTTGGCATGATATCAGCAAAATGAATTGACAATAATAGTTGGACATAATAGTCATTATTAGATTATTATAGACATAGACATTTTATAATAATTATAATAACGGTTATTTACAGCGAGCGATGTGGTCGTACGGCAAACTATAGACTATAAGCTTAAGAGACCCAGAGGCTTGTGTCCAATAAGCCTAAAGTACCATCATTGGCCTCTAACCACATTTCCCAAAGTTTATACCTTAATACCTAAAACTACAAACCCATAAGCTAAGACTTAAACATTGATGTCTAAAGATTACTGAGTTATTGTTGCAGCAGTCTTTCTGCAGAAGACTTGACCTGGCAGTGAAAGAACTGACTTGGCAGTGATGAAGAAAAGGATCATTTCTGCTGTACAGAGGCCCTGTGGGACCTGAGATTTAACAGTAAAAATAAATGTGCAGCTCAGTCATTTAAACCTACAGCAGGCCTAGCTCTGGTCCATAGCATTAGAAGGAGTTATGGACCAGAGCTACAGTAGGCCTATTCCCAGGCATTTGTCAGATGATGTAGGTAATTATGTAAATCTGACTACATTATATGGTTGCAATTGGCATACAGTCTATGGTTAGACCTAACAATATATTTACTAATCTGAACCTGAGTGAGTCACTCCTGTTAGAAATCCCAGTTTCTCTACATCCCCCCTCCATCAAGTGTGTGACGTCAACCGGCAATAATCACTGTTAGCTATATGATTAGGCCTGGGGGAATTCTCAGTTGCTTGCAGCTGGTAGGACAGTGACAGTTCTAGTACATCTGCAATAAAGACAATCAATATCTCATCTATTATCTGAATGAAACCAGAGCCTTACACACATCCCATCCATTCACAATCACAACAATAATATAACATTACGTTTGGGGGGTTCAGACAGACTGAGATTCCTTTAAAATGCTCAGAGGAATAATGAAGGCTCATGAACCAGACACCATCATTCAAATGAAGGCGTTGGTGTGACATTTCATTACAGTAAATAGGCTAAACACACATCATTAAAAAAACGCAGCCTTTTGCAGTACTGTAACCCAAAATTCAGCAATAATAATAACGCCCTAAAAGGCTTTTTTAATCCAGTTTTAATCCTTTGTCTAAAATAGATGCATGTTCAAAGCTGCTCTCCTCTAACCCTCCTCCGACTAAACCAATAATCCAGAAGAATCAATACATCGATGAATGATCAATAACAATGAATCCATCCTGTGTGCTTTACAGACCCCTCTTCTGCATGGTGGGCTCCTCGCGCTCTCGGCGTCCTCAGACAGTCCAGAATAAAACGCATCATTACTGCAGTATCAGCCTCTCATCCTCCAAACCGGCCCGTCTCGTGCAGCTGGTAACCGACAGATAGCAGGTATAGCGGCAGTTAACGACCGTTAGCACACATTAGCCTACAGATTGTGGATCATATATATAGTAGATACTGGGGGGTTCGGGTACTATATATAATATATAAACAACACGGGAGAAATGCACCTCCTTCTCGGGTGTTCTCAAACGCTCTGCCGCTCGCGCTGCTGCTCTGCAGCATCCTTCCTCGTGCCGTTTTGTCACGTGAGCGTTAACGGTTGGCATAAGAGGGAGCTGAGGTGGGATGGATGGGTGGATAGATGGATGGTGGGCTCAGTTCTGTGATGTGATGTCCCACTGCATAGAGCAGTGGTTTTCAACCTTTTTCATGTCAATGTCCATTATTTATTTTGAGCCATATATGGACCACCATTTGAGGATATTTAGACTCTCAGACCCAAACTTTTGAATAATTTGTTATCATTGGATAATATTTTTCCACAATTCCATGCTGTATTGATGTTGGTGCCATAGCAGGTGACATAAGAGAGATAACAGGAGAGATAAAACGTTGATCAAAATAATAATTCTTCTACATTCTCTAATTGTGTAGACTTCTTGTACATTAACTAATGCAGATGTTTAACAATATTTTAACTCTTGAGAGAGTAAAATGAAACCAAATAGACCCGGTCCATGCATTTGGTTTCATTTTACCGTCTCTCAAGAGTTAAAGATCTACCTTAAGAGTCCATTTGGTTACCAACTCTCCATCATTTAGCTGGGGACCACCTGGAACCCCCTCAAGGTCAAGGACCACTGGTTGAGAACCACTGGCATAGAGGAAGATTTACACATGGTTCTCAAACTGTTTAATGTCAAGGACAGCCATAACTCTCAGAGTTACAGATCTGTAAAGGGTCCATTTGGAAGTCCCTCCATGAACCCTCAGGGGTTTTTCACACTTTTAGAGCATATCGGTGGTCATAATGACAGACTAATAACAATACCTGCCGAACAGGTGTATTTTTTATGTCAAATAATTACTTAACCCTAGAACACGAACGTCGACACAATTATGTTTGTGATTTTCATCTGAGCAGCACCTTCAGGCTGCTCAGTGATATCATCGAAGGTAGGCTTGTTTCCCTGCCCCCATCCCTGGTTTTTGGGTGATTGGGTGATTTTTTTGGGTGATTGGGTGATTTTCACCCGACGTTAGTGATAGAGAGTAGCCTAAACAAATCGGATGGACTCTCCCACAGTTGTCAGTCATGTAGGGAGACTGTGCCTTCACTGGACAAGGCTGGGCTAAACACGTCCCAGGAATAGGTGGACCAAAGAAGAAGTTCCCAGCTACATTTTCTTTTAAAGGAATTCTTTGTGAACAATTCCCACATTTTTCATAGATTTTGCCTCCATGAGGTCTTATTATGGTATTGCTTTTTTAATAGAGCCTCCCGATGATGTTTTTAATTTTTTGTATATTTTATATTGAAACAGTAAAGAAGAGTAGCCTATACCTGCATTTGCCGACATGTATTGTTGAACTTTAATATATATATATTTTTTTCTAATTTTTTTATCCCACGATTTTGTAACCCTATTTTTAACACCCAGTGCCAATTGTCTATGTAATCCTGGGCACTACCTTTTCCCTCTGCCAACCTAGGGAGGCCAGGGCCGAGCTCATGCCTCCTTCAATGCATGAGAGCCAACTGACCTTCTTGTCACCTGACAGGGGGGAGTTTCCCTGTTTGGACGTAGCGCGTGGAAGGAACACGTTAAACTTATTCCAACCAGTTCCCTTCCCCTCCATCAGGCGCCCTGGCTGGCCAGGGGGAGGCAGTATAGTGACCAGGATTACTGCATGTTTTTGTTAGGGTACCTACCCTAGGAGACACGGGGAGAACATGCAAACTACACACAGAAAGGCCCTTTTGCCAACCCCACCTAGGGTATGGGCGCTGATGACGCTAACTTTAATATATTTTGATAAGAAGTATTTTTTATGGAATATATTATATTGTGTAAAATATACTCAATGTTAGTGATGGTGTGATCATATTCAAGTTAGTGTTCTATAATGTCAAATGAAAATGTGTAACAAGCCCATATGAATCATGATTTCATTCACCTGTGTGATTCCCATAGCTCATGTTCCTCCACATGCACCTGGCCGGACAGTGCATTACTCGTTTGAAACTTAAATAGTTGTAGGCTATTCAAATATCTGAAAACATTTGAGGTGAGAAACAGGTAATGCAGTATTAAATATAAACATGCCTCAGTACTACCTCTCTCTCTGTCTGCCTCATGCTGCACAACAAGACACAAAAAACTGTGCTATTGGAAGCTGCATGTGTAGATGCCATCCATCCCATAGTCCGAGGGGACGGGATGGTCGGCGGAGACTGTGATAGGCTCTATGCACAGCAGCCATATTATCGCTTCCTTCACAGGTGTAACTAACTTACCAGTGATACTGATGAAGGCTCTGTTCTATTTAGTGTGTAGCACAGTGGTCTCCACGACCCCCATAACTCTGAGAGTGTACAAATAAGGGTCCATTTGGTTCCATTTGTACACTCTCAGAGTTACACACCCGTAAATGGCCATTTGGCATTTTGGAGTGTTTCCAGTGAGCCAACAATTGACTATAGAGATAATGTGTAGGCCTACCTACCGGTTTGTGATGAATCAAGTTTTGTAAAAATCGGCCTCCTGGTGGCGCTGTAATAGGGCAATGTTGAAAGGGTGTCATTTGTTCCTCAACGTAGTGTGAATGTGCGTGCAAAGTTTCACGGCAATCGGACACTGCGTTCATGATTTGCGGCATTTAGTTCAGTACGGGCCATTCCTGCAAACTTTAGATGTCAATCGTAGCCAATCAGGATGGAATATGAAAAATCAAACTGTGAAAAAGGGAAATACTGAATGTCACCATTTCGCCACAAATCACCTTCAGAATATATATGAGCCTATAACCTCTACCTAACCTCAAACAATTATTTTCAGGGACTATCAATCAATTAATCAAGCAATCAGTCAAGTTGATTGGTCTAAACCCCTGGGACAAGTAAGAGTGCACCCTAAAATTGAAAACTAACTCACACACAATTCAAATCAGTAGAAATTATAGATAAAATGATTTTTAAATTATTTGCTTAATCCACAGAAAGTGTTAATTTAACTCTTTTATTCAGGTTGGGGTGTTAATGGGACCCAAGAAATTGTGCCATCTGGAGTTGAGATAGCCCTCATTTGGTGAAACATCTGGCATGTGAGGTGCACCCTATTACATAATATCATGTGTTAGTAAAAGGGATATCAAATAAATTGTATATTCTATTGTTTTGACAGAAAACAACAATGCACACAGGTTTTAGTCCTCCTCCAGCCTTCATTAGTCCTGACTGACACTGTGGCGATGAATGTGCCAGGTGGTCTGGCTTATAGGCTCAGCTGGTAACAATTAACATCATTAAATTAATTACAAAGGAATAGTTGAGTGAGCACAGATGCACCCTGCAGCAAAGCACTAACAAATGAGTGCCTTGCTGAAGGGCTATGGTAACTGTTGATTAGCCTAGCGTTTCATATTCACTAACACCTGGTCTGGCCTCCTTATTACTTATATATTCACTTTTTATAGCTAGTGTACCATACCTTTTTTTACCAAGAGGAACTTACCAAATTGGATTGAATAAATTGTAATCATTATTTATTCTAAGAACATTGACGTATTGACGTAGAAAACAACACACCACATGCTGATAAATCCATAGAACCACTTTATTTATCATTCACTACAAGTCATTGTTAATGACGCTACTAATTAGTTCTCTCCTCTAAAACCTATACTCTCTCACTCTCAAGTCGTACTATAGTGACGAGTTGGGGCAACATCTGTCATCCATCTGACCATTTTACAATGCTCCTGGTCCCATCTGCGTCATTTATGATCTTATACTACATCAGCAATAACCACGCCCCTCCAACACCTCGCGAGCAACATCTCCCAGGTAATTGGGAGGCAATTTTCATTGGATAAAGGTTCAAATAACATACAATTCCAAAATGTTTGAGCAGTGACCTCGATAGCTCACCGAGTAAGTACGCTTGGCCCACAATCGCATTTGGTCCTGTCTACATCTGGATTCCCAACTCGTAATCATTAGGTTGATGAGTCCACTACAAACACATAAAACAAGGCAGGCGGGCCGAGCGGTGTGAAGGTTGCTTCTGCCGACTCAGCATCGTTTGAGTTGCATACAGATATGCAGAGAATCGTAAATCATCACATCCATGTCTGTTGACATGTTACGCGATGGGGCACAAACATCTGACAGCTGACACATGGCCTGGTCAAATCCGTCCCAACTCGTCACGCGTTTGACGAAACGGGTGTGAACACTCTGAAGATTCTTGCAGGGGCCCTCATGCAAGGTCATTATGATTATGCATGCACTTCATGGTATCACAACACCTCCATGGCCTTAAAAACAAGACTCAAAACAAACTTGTAAGGCTACTTCTTGGCCTCAATCACAAAACCCATCTAACCCCTGCTCATTTTGCTAGGATTGGATGGCTTAGGGTTGAGGACAGAGTACAGCAACTTGCTATGGGCCTGGTTTTCAAGATACACCACAACATTGGGATCCCCCTGTATTTATCAAAATACTTCCAAAATGTTAATGAAGTCCATGATCATAACACCAGAGGCAGCTCCACAAATCATGTTCAAGCCAGATTTGGCTCAACAAAGGGAATGAACTCGTTCTCATGCTATTCATCAAAAATGTGGAATGCCCTACCAAAAGGAGTAAAGGAGTGTAAAACCCTACTGCCCTAAAGATACACCTTCAGGAGGCTGCAATTCAAAAATGGCCCCTGTCCAAGTCCTAACCTACCCCCCTACCCCCCCCCCCCTCTCTTTCTTCTTTTGTACATATTTTTCACTCTTCATACCAGTAACCTGTAAACTGATTGTATGACATTCTGTATAGTAGTGTGTATATCTGTCTGTCTCTTATATGTCATCATGATTTGTGTGCATGGGGTTCTCATCTTAAACAAGCTTAGTGCTTAATGAGCTTTCCAGTTTAGTAGACCTTGTATTGTGAATTTGTACTTCCATGTACTATTATGTACTGTCATGTACTGTTCTCATGTCTTACTAAATAAAGTACATCAATCAATCAATCAATCAATCAATCAGACTTTGTTGCTAAAAGCATTACACAAAGTTAGCTCTGGTCCATAGCCTAGAAAGGACATAGGCCTATTACGTGTGTTGTACTCTATGCAAAATGTAAATCTGCAAAAATAAATGATAGAGATTAGATACATAATAATTGTGAATAAAGGTTATCTGGCTGATTGTAAATCCGTTTTTGCTACGCCGCAACAGAACTGTAATGGTGTGTGAAGCCGCCATCTAGTGAATGAGTTGTGGCATTACAGTGATAAAGTGTTAAATTCATCCTATCATATATTCTGTTAGGGAATGCCCTTTATGTCTTTATGCGTTTTTATTTAAATCTTTTAGATCA
This sequence comes from Gymnoscopelus microlampas, assembly GCF_963454915.1. Lineage (NCBI taxonomy): Eukaryota > Metazoa > Chordata > Actinopteri > Myctophiformes > Myctophidae > Gymnoscopelus > Gymnoscopelus microlampas. The sequence continues at coordinate 28,705,078 of NC_139942.1, read as the reverse complement.
ACATTGTAAAATATAAAACAAAATATAAGAAATTGATATAGCTCTATGGCATATTCATCAACATGCCTTGTAATATTAGTTGACATGTATTGTTGTTTTTTGTTGTGATACTAAAATAGAAGCTCTACTGTAGTGCTGCAGCTCACTTCTTCAAGTCAATCATGTGGAAAACCAATGCATTCTGCTGTGGGAACCAGTAACTGCTCTGAATCCATAACTCCTTGAGTTTATGCCCACAATTTATTCTGCTGGCTTCAGTTTTTATATTTTAGGTTTAATTGAGCTTTTTTTTTTAAACTGTATGATTGGCTTTTAAAACTCACCTAATTTTGTTAGTTGTTCCGATAAAAAAAGTTATGAGGGGGATGCAGGCAGTTAGCGATATTGTAACTTATTTTGGATGTCTTACTTTGTCTTGTTATTCTTCAAGGAGAGTTTATGTTAAATGGTCCAGTCCAGTTTGACACCAGTTAAAAGACTAAAAACATACAATAATAAAAACATAACAAGACACAGGGAAATACGCAGTGAAACTAAAATGTGCTCTCATATGCTACATTCCATTCCTCCTGGATAATGTGGTTGTGACCAGAGTGTCAATTAAACAATAAACAATACCCGTCATAAAACCAGACACTGGCATAGAATCATAAGCATTGGTATAATTGTAGTAACGTATAGGTATAGCCAGGCTAAGGAATTAGTATGGCTGCCACTATAGTACAAGTTAAGCAATAGCCTACAATCCAAGGAAGCACCGTTCAGTGAACTGACATAAGAGTTCATGAAAAATACTGTTGCACAAATAAAAACATTTAGGGGTGAAGTTTGGCTCCTGCTGTGATCACCCGCATTAAAATGCATGCATTCATGGTACTGTAAGGCATAGTTACCCGCAATAAAATGCATGCATTCATAGTACAGTAAGGCATGCTGGATCAAAGTGTCTACCCCTTAAATTACACAAGCTAACAGTGATAAAGGTCTGTCCTTCAAGATTTCACACTGTAATTTGATGCTGGTGGACTTTAACTATGAACAACTTATTTAATTTCAATACTAGAATCAAAACGTATTGATAAGAGAGATACCCCAGAATCCATACATATTCATAGTTTATGGCTACTGATGTCATTTGGCTAAAAGTGAGTTGACTGTGCAAAATAAAACAAGAACACACTATACAGAATCATAATGTTATTCCAGGGGAATAGGTGTGTATGTTCAAAATCCATTCTTGATCTTTTTACAATTAGCAATTGAAGGCATTCTTATATCCTCTGTTACTATCTGGATGAGGCTTTATGGCTGTCGACTGCTCTCCATCAAGGAACTGCCTGATCCTCCACTCTAGACAACCCATGAAGATCAACCACGTAACTAACTATTACTGTGTTTGTGCAAGATCATGCACAAGTTGTGTACTTCAGAATTACTTCATATCACCTTTTAGCCTCAGGAATGTAGGTACTATAATGTATAATGATTACAATTTATTCAATCCAATTCGGTATATAAGTTCCTCTTGGTACTGGATCAATGAATCACAGGTCACTTACTACACAGTCATACTATATACAGAGAAAAACAAGCTTAGGCTCTACATACCTATGCTAATTTCTTGCACAATCCCATTGCACTGTTGTACCATGTGTATCAGTACTATATATACATGCCGTAAAATTATATACAAAAACACGATAGAAATGGGTCCATTTGCTAATGATACGTTATGTATACTGTATAACCATGGTTCCACAAGGGAAGAAAATGAATTTGGTCAAGAGTGTGGAATATACCTTTGGATCCACTGTACTGAAGTCCTTACAAGCACACCTGCAGAACCAATAAGTAGATCTATCATCTATGTCAGGGGTTCTCAAACCTTTTTATACCACAACCCTGATTATGAGGGAAATGTTTTGGCGACCACACACTTTATTTATAGTGCAATTTCAAAGTGGAAATAAATAATATAAAATAAAAGCATACATTGCTGGCCTTACATATGAATATTCATTAGAAGATGAAGTGAAAACAATAATGCCTGCTGATGTGTAGGCCTATCTTATCAATGAAATTAATGAATAATATTTTAGCGTCAATATGGTCATGCCCTTGTTATCTAAGGTATATCTAAAGCACTATCTACAACTGTAGACATGACTGTGTTATGGTAACTTCACTTAATTGCCACCCTTGCAGAAAATGTCTTGCTAATGCCTGCACACACCTGTGGCAGCTTTCTTCCCACACTAAAGAGGAGTCAAAATCACCTTCCTGGATGGGGCACTGTGCGAATATCTGCAACTCCACAAGAAGGCCACAAGAAGTGGCCTTAAAGGGGAATACTATTCATTTTCAACTTGAACTATGTCTTTAATACACCATAGAGCTGTTGTGTGGAAATAAGAAAAAAGCCCCCCCCCCCTTCTGTGTTGCCTAGAACTGGATAATTGATTGAGGTCAGGTGATCAGTGACATACGCAGGGTGTACTTTTGGCTCCGCCCCCTCAGCCAAAAGTACACCCTGCGTATGTCACTGATCACATGACCTGTTATCCAGTTCTAGGCAACATAGAAGGGGGGGGGGGTACTTTTTTCTTATTTCCACACAACAGCTCTAAGGTTTATTAAAGACATAGTTCAATGTTGAAAATGAGTGGTATTCCCCTTTAAGGGAATAAGCTTTTGTATGTTAGGCTGCTACAGGAATAATGTCTGCAGAACAGGACTGTACTCACTGACCACACCATGGTTGTGACTGTTAAGACTTCAGGACTTAAAGTGTGCATTAACACTTTACGGTAAGGAATCAGGATATATTAAGTAATTAATGCATGGAAATACATTACTTATAATAATCAGGAATTGACATGTTTCACAGTGCCTCATTCATGTCCTCACACATGAACAACACGTTAATTATAGAATTAGCTAAGGTAAGTACATAATCTGGAATGACGTATTAGCCACTTTGACCCTGGCATCCCAATTTTGAAAAAAAAAATCAACTATCTACCAGGCAGCACAGTTTGCACCATTGTATCGTGGCGACTGGCTCTGGAAAAAGCCAGAAGCAACATCGATAATGGCAGCCGTCAAGTTTACAGATGTAAATAAAAATATTATTATGAATCAGACAAAATTCTTAAGCCTGGGTGCCTGATGGAGGGGAAAGGAACTGGTTGGAATAACGTGTTCCTTCCACGCGCTACGTCCAACAGGGGAAGCTCGCCCCTGTCGAGTGATAATATAAGTAATATAAGTAGGTCGGGAGGTGGCTTATTGTCGGTATCAGCCGAGTAACACGCAGGAGTCTGTCCCTGTTACAATGCGCTAGACCCCTGGGAGATGGATTGCTGAGGTGGAGCGCCACACCTATCCTCAGCTCCCAGTACTTACCACACGACTTGCCGCACCCAAGCCGTGCTACTCATGCGCTGAGTTGGCGGTGCCCGGGATTCAAACCCATGACCTTTTGGTCTGAAGGCGAGAGCTCTACCGACTGAGCTACCCGGATAAGTAATAGCTTGTTAGCTCTCATTCATTGAAGGAGGCATGAGCTCGGTCTGGGCTCTCCCTAGGTTGGCAGAGGGAGTGTAGCGCCCAGGATTACTTAGACAATTGGGACTGGGTGAAAAAAATCTGTAAAAATTCTTAAAATGATTATTTCACAATCATAATACTTACTTATATATATTTGTATGAGGGAAAAGTGAAGGTAGGAGACTCAAGGAGTCTCCTACTGAGTCTCATATTGACCGATGACCCAGTCATCAAATTATTGGCTTAGGAATGTGACAAAAACTAAAAAATCTCCATGAATTCAAGGGGTGTGTAATCGATATCAAACAAGTACTTTTTTGGGTGAACTACTTCATTAAGCATGATCTAGAAGGTTTATTTGTCACTACTCAAATGGGTACAAGCAGCCAAATGCAATTGTGGTAAGGTCCACAATACTTAATAGTTATCATTGAAGAAAGTGTGGAATTGTCATCACCCCAAGAAAGTGGGGAATTGTTCTTCCTTTAAACGCATGTACTGTGAAATGATATGTATTGTAATTGTTACAAATACTAGATAGATAGATAGATAGATACATAATTTAGATGGTAAAGGTAAAATAGTTTACCACTTAATTTGAAGTTTAGTTCAGCAATTAATTTGGTTGGCAACTACGAAACTTTTATTATGATCATGCGTAATAAGTCATCATTCCTGACTATGTACTTATCTTAGTAAATGTGTTCTTCCTGCATGAGTACACACATACATTTGTATACATACTAACGGTGTCTGTGGTCAGTGGTCATCTTATTGCTGAAGTTACAGAAGGTGTATGCATATTTAATGGTCAACCAGTGAACCAGTGCGTGGCCAGTTGAGTACTAAGAAAATTGATAGAGTTCAGTGTTTTCAAAATGGACAACAAGCAAACTGTAAAAAGTGATAGTGTTCAAGGAATATTGAGATTCTACTGTCAATGTGTTTTTTTTACAAAGCCTTTGATATAGAGAATTTGGCCACGTTGTCCAGTAGACATACTGTACATGCCGCTGAAATAACACCTGTTGGCTGCAAATGTGTAACACCATCCATAATGTCACCATGGCCAAAAGACAAACTGTATCCACACCTGAGACACTTGTGATCACACAGCCTTACCTACCTCAGTTCATTATGATATGAAAGAAGGAAACCAGAGTCCCATATAAGCCGTCCTACAATAACTGTGTGCGAGTGTTCTCAAGGTGTCCCCAGCGTTTAGTTTTCTTTTTTTTAATTCCAGCTTTAAATGTCAGTAGGTCCGCACATGGCAGAAGAATCCAGTTTAAATCCTTATGTTTTATACGTACAAATTCACTGTTGACTTCTCGCACACAAATGGTACAGTATGCGCCACCAGTCCCGCTATTCCTAACTTGCTGGATCTGAACTGTGGCGCTGAGTCATCCAACTGTTGTCCAATGATGATGCTGGTTCCCCTGGCAACGAGAGGCGCCGCTGGTCCTCTGATAGCTCCGATTGACCCATCACTGTCCCTGAGCCCGCACCTGACCCAGGGGAACTGTTGTTATAGGCCAAGTTGAACAGACCATCTTCTTCTGGTGTGTTGGTTCTACCCAGGACGTGATGCTCTGTTTGGCTGATTGTGTTGGAGGGACAGGGCTGTGAGGAACCGTCCTGTGCAGGGAATGGCTGAAGGAGGCGCAGCTCTATTCCAGGGCTGTGGAGTGGTTGCTTGGATTTTGAAGGTATGTCCTCAAAGTCTGGGTTGACCAGCAGCTACAAAACAGGACAATGATGATAAGCTTATGTATGTTTAAGTAAACAAGTAATTAAGTAATTAAATATGAACAGTGGGAAAGTAGAACATAAAAAAAAAAAAAAAAAAAAAGAATTGTGTACACACATCATAGATCTGGCTTGTCATGCCACCACCTTAAGTAGACAAAACTACATCATACTAGGTTTGATTTGTAAAATATGTTCCTCCATAAATGTTGTTCTTTAAAACGCAAAGAAGCCTTAATTTCCCAACATTTCTTCCTGCGTTCCAGTATCTTTATAAAAAGCAGTACAACACCTGTGAGAGAGATGTCTGACTCGGTGTCTTGAGGGGAGGAACAGGTTGGAGCCGCTTCTCTGGCAGCCTTGAACTCAGGGAGGTGAGAGGAGGAGGGAAGAAGGAGACGGAGGTTGACAGGCATGCTTCAGTCTGGGCTGGGATGGGAGAAGACAGCTGGGCAGATGACTGACACTGGGCGGCATGGGGGCAGGCATTCTGGCTGACAGCTGGGGTGGCCGGAGAAACAGTTTGACCAGAGAGAGTTTGGGCGACTTGGGCCAGTGTTTGGATGGAAGGGAGGGGCTGGGGTAAATCCTCACTGGACAGAGGACTGTGAAATAAGGACGGTAGAGGGGGTGAGGTAGACATGAAGGGGGATCGCTGGTTGAACGAGGCAGTAGGAGAGGTGAGGACTGGAGGGACGACTGGGAAAGAGGTAGCGATGTTTACGATAACATCTGGATGTTCGGCGGAGGGCTGGGCATGGGGGTGGGAGGCGGGGGAGGTCGGGGTGGGGGTATATGTTGGAGAAGTGACAGTGGAGGACTGGACCGGGGAGGAGGGCGCGAGAGGCGTTGACCCCAGAGTACTGTAAGAGGGCGGGATCATGGACATTTGCCTCTGCAGCAGCTGCAGAACTGACCCGATGTCTGTCGCCATGCGCGATTCCAACCTGGAAAGAAATGTACATAATATGAAGCCTGGGGATGTGACAGAACAATAAACTATTAAAGTTAGGTAAGGTTAGTTCACTCCCAAAATGACTTTGTTTTCTATCAATTACTCACCCTGTGACGGCTTGAATACAAGGAGTATTATATATTTTTTTTATAACATTCCTTTACAGTGTATGAAAAATCCAAAAACAAAGCATAAAGTTGAAAAAGAAGATAATTGGAAAACAATAGGGGTCAAGGATTAACAACAGCAACACTTGATCAAAAGTCAATTTATAAGCTGCAAAACAATGCTCACAGTGTAATCCTAAATGTTATGTGTCCAGTCTGCTTCCAAAACATTGTTTTAAGCTGAAAACATTTTTGTCCATGAGATCATTTAGACCGGAAGTGAATACAAATGTTTTCTTTTGTTGATGTTTTAGGAGCACCGAGCATACTACTGGATACATAACACTTGGTATTACACTTGTTTTGTAATTTATCGACCTTTGATAAAGTTTTTCTGTTGATCCTGGACCTCTATTTTGTCCTATTCTGTTCTTTTTCAACTCTATTATCAAAACGAAACTTCTCCATATATTCACGGTGTGAGTAATTGATAGGGAAAAAAGTCATTTTGCAAGAGAACTATTCCTTTAAGGCCCCTCCCTTTACGTATAGAAACAAATACATTATTTTAAAATGGTGTAACCGTTACTGCTCACTGCTCAGTGCTCACATACTACACCCAACTTTGTGTTGGCATGGAAGTTAAGCAATACATCCACTAGAGGGCAGTTCAGAGTCAAAGGTTTTCTGGCAACAAATGACAATTGTGGAGGTCATAATAATGTACCTGTTAAGAAAGAGCTGTTCTGTAATAATTGATCAATGATATTTAAAAAATCATGAAAGCTGAGATTTAGTTTTTATAAAAATCCAATGCAATGAGTGTGATGTACTGTAAGAACAAAATGTCCACCGTGTGAATTTGGACAACAGACCCACCTGAGGATCTGTCTCTGTAACAGATCAAGTCGGTTCTCTAACTCCCCCTTATGTTTGCGAGAAATGGCAGCAGCGGGGGGAGGAGCAGGAGGAGTAGTAGTAGGAGTAGGGGAGGTGGAGGAAGGAGTGCAGAGGGGTCGTTGATGAGAGGGGTGTAGGGAGAGAGGGGAGGGCGGAAGTGGGAGGTGGGGAGGAGGTGAGGGCAGGCTGTGGTGGCAGGGCACCTCCTGGTACTGTTGCTCTTCGCGACTCTCAGTACTCCAGAAGCTGAAGATGTTGGAGACGCCAGACAGAGCATCTGTGGAGACAGACAGAAAGACAGACAGACAGACAGACAGACAGACAGACAGAGAGACAGACAAGATGGAGAGAGAGAGGGAGAAAGAGAATTACTAATTAATAATAGCGTACAAGAAAAAAAAAGTAATGACAGACCTGAGTAACAAAATGTTCATTTATCCCAATTTCCTTCAGAAACGCAGTCATGTAAAAGCCCAATGTAGCCTAGAGACAAGAAAAAAGTGAATAATATGGGAAACTTCAAAGTAAATAACGTAGCAGATAGGATGAAATAACAGCATTTCAAAATGGATTTTGGAAAATAATATTTGGTTGTACCTGTCAGAGAGTTGAGTGTCTTCTCTTTGCTGTCTATCTCCACACAGCTAGCAGCAGTGTTGTTGTTGCCGTGGCCATGAACCTGACCGGCCAATGAGGATGTCTGAACAGGACTCGTCAGCTCTGACTCCTCCCCTTCCCCCTCATCTCCGCTGAAGAAAGCAAAAGTTATCATTTATACAATACTATTTTCCAAACTGGACCCTAAGATTTTAAACATTCCAAAGCACACATGATTGTCCTACAACCTCATATTTGTTTTCCATTCATAACTTAGTATAACATTTTCGTTTTGTATATTGTGGCCACAAGACACATTTATCTTGCATTATAAAACAGCCAGCTCAAATAACGCAAACTGACTGGTTAATAGGCTATAGCAATGGTAGCTATTTGCTTAAATATAGCACTATTTTGTTTGGGGGAGGAACCCATAAGACCATTTTGGGTTTCAATTCCTCCCTTACATACAGCAATTGTCTCCTGTTTAATGTATTGTTGTTATTGTTTTGTGTATTATTTATTTTTGTGCAAATAATTAAATCAAATGAAATCAAATCAAATACACAAGAGACTAACATTAGACAAACGTTGCCAGAAAAAAATGCTTTTATAACTTTTGTATTACTTTTAATGACTTAATGACTCAAAACGTACCCAAGTCTATGTAAAAAGGCACAGTACAGTTTATTTTCTAAAATAATGGAAACAAAGCGTGGACTTACCCTGGCTTCAAGGCTACCCTAAAGAATATCAATTAAAAAAGTACTTTATTTTTAGTATGTAGATAACACAAAGACTCACGATTTATGTTTGCAATCATCTGAATTCTGCCCATCACACAGGTCACAGTGACTGTGCCCACTTCTGGATCTGTAACGAGATCTCTGAGATCGACTGCTCTCTTCTGGCATGGAGTCACCTGTAGAGAAGAACACATGTACTGTACATCACACCAAGGCATATTCAATTACTGACTGGTCACAGTTTGGTAAATATGATATTGTGATAATTCTGGAACGAAGCGTGTTTGTCGAAATGGCAGAGATCAGGTTCTATGGAATTAATGAATGGCTCCCATTTCACCAGGTTCACGCTGGATGCAGAGGTGCCGCAGAAAGAATAGACCACATGCTCGAAACATTCGCTGAACATTGGGAACCGGCTGCACCGCTATGCAGACAATATGCATGGAACAATTCTCAATTCTCCTGAACAATCCTAACCCAGTACCTCTGAAATGTATCACTTTTTATGACCCTCATATTGGTGTATATGGGGGTATATGCTTGGTGTGTTTTTAGATGGGGTTGCCCATGTTTGTCCTTTGTTGTTTGTGTTTGTATACTGTGCTGTCTGAACATGCATATCAAACACTCAGCAAAGTAAGCTGGTGTCTCTGGCACCTGCAATTAATGAGGCTTAACCCATTAAGACCTGGAACTGTGTCATTTTTAGATTTGAGCTAAAAAGCATTATTTTACACTTTGGGCTATTCAAAAATAGCAGATATACAAGCTCATAGCGCGGCACCGAGTGCCGCGCTACGAGCTTGTAGATCTGCTATTTTTGAAAAATCTTGAAAATGTGTGCAAATATTTGAATATATATATTTTTAAAGCGAACATTTTTAACTCAAATCTTTGCTTCTGGGGGGCCCTGGAACAAAATATTTTGATGGGGGTCCGCGGCCAAATACATATAATTTTGGGGGTCCTTGACATGAAAAAGATTGAGCACCACTGATATAGAAACATACGTTTTTCAGAAAACTGTTGAGATTTAGGAGCATGTAGAATCGGCTTCAGGTCTCAATGGGTTAACAGTTGCCCAGGTGATTTAGGGCAGATACTCAGGTGTGCTTTGTCTTTGTTATTACAGGGAGAGACTGGATGCAAAGTGACAGATTAGTCACAATGCAAACCATTTGGATAGCACTTTTCATGAAAAGACTTGACTATGAACAGATATCCATGTGGACACTAAGCACACAGACACACAGACATGATCCGTGCAGCAGATATTTTTTGTGTCTGTGTGTACTTATGCATGTGAGTGGACCATGAACATCTGCATACATCAATCTATAAAATGGGTCTGGTATGCTACGCTATGCAATAATATGCTTCAAGTACACGTCTATGAAAGGCAAAGGTCCATGTCTAGTCTGCTGAACTCTCCATCCACGTAAAGTATGTCTGCTTCCTGTTTTAAACAATAAACATCCGTCGCTGAACTTCACATGAGCATGAGTCACGATTAAAATATATTATAAAGTACAATAATAATATCAAATAATTTTGATTTGATCATAACTATCAGGACGAGAAAAAGACAGACTTAAGACAGCTCTGACTGAGTTTTAGGCAATGACTCGAGGAAACCTCCCATGATTTATCCCAACATTGGAAATGTGTCTGCGACAGTGAAATTGCTTGAACGGCCTGTAACAGTGGCGCGGGAAGGGGGGGCTACGGGGGCTGCAGCCCCCCTGGTGATGGGAAGGGATTTAAAAAAAAATTGTTTTATTACATTTAAATTTAATTAAAATAATTAAATAACGTAACCCTAACCTAACCCTAACCCTAACCCTAAAACCGAAATAAAGTAAAGGAAATAAAGTTCCAAAACCCACCCAAACCCGCACATTTTTTGACCCGAACCCGCAAAAAAACTGCGCGCGCGCGGACGGGACGCATGCACGCGCGCGCGCGCTCAGCCCCCCTGGCTATTAAGTACTTCCCGCGCGTCTGGCCTGTAATGTAGGCATAAGATGACTGGCTGCTCATTATTTATGTTTGGGAAATAAACATGTATCTTAGAAAGACAGTCAACAGTGAACCCAGCAACATCAATGTTCAGAAACCAAACTTCTGACACACATAGTGAATAAATGTGATTCTGATTTGTTTTGTGTCACTGTATGATGACTGCCTCTATGCAGAGACATACAGTACAAGTCTTCCTTGATGTCGGTGACAGCAGGAGAAACGAAACACAAAACAGCTGGCCACACATTTTGCTTAAAGCTTCGTCAGACTGTAAGAACATTGGATATAATAAAACATGCAACCTTCTTTAAGTGAAAAAATAAACCCAGAATCATTATCCTGTCTGTGATTGTTTTCTGCTAAAGAATGCAGCCACAATACAGAGCATGGAAACATACAACATGTGGAGGATAAATGCATTACTAATACATTCACAGTAGCTCTACACATGCACAGTATTTCTACCTCCGTTGGTTCTGTCGGCATGGCAAAGTCTGTGTTTTTTTTGTCTTCTGCTGAAGACTGAACCGTGGTCTGAGTCCTCACTGCTCACTGAACCAATTATATTAGCGGTCTAGAGAGAGATAGAGATAGAGAGAGAGAGAGAGAGAGAGAGAGAGAGAGAGAGAGAGAGAGAGAGAGAGAGAGAGACAGAGAGAAAGAGAGAGAAAGAAAGAAAGAGAGAGAGAGAGAGAGAGAGAGAGAGAAAGAGAGAGAGAGAGAGAGAGAGAGAGAGAGAGAGAGAGAGAGAGAGAGAGAGAGAGAGAGGGAGACAGACAGACAGGTCATGGAGGGAAAGCATGAAGGAAGCAAAAAAAGATGAGGGAGAGTGACAGGTGAAGATGAAAAATATCCTAAATACTATTGATACCTCCCAATGTACTGTATGAATGAATGAACCATTGAAAAGTGCTTTGAGTACTTAGACAAGCGCTATAAAAATGGTCATGATGATGATTCATTATTGCTTAAGGACTGAGAGCTTCAGAGCTTCAGTTTATATATTGATGTGAGGTCATACATCTCTGAGGTTGAAGGCGATCTCCAGATTGTTCCAGAAGTCATCGTAGAACTCTGGGTACATTTCCAACACCTGGAAACACAAACAACATGTCTTCAACATAAACAACAAAGCGCAAACAACAGCTCAAGGAGTTTTCAAATCCGCCACCCCCCCCTGGTCAAAAGTAGTTCCCGCGAGTGCGTCTCTTACAGTACCTCTAGCATGTCTTCTCTCTGTATCTTATGAAGGTCACAATAGGTCAGAGCTCTGACATCAGCACTAGACTTCCCTGGCCGAGCATACAGGTTTATGGGCTCACCAAAGATATCATTCTTCCCTGGAAAGGAGAGGAAATGGTGGAGAGACAAGGAGAAGAGGGAAGAGAGAGAGAGGGGAGTTATAACAAATAAATATCTCTACTTTAAATCTGCAGTTCATTGTGGCAAATTTGTACATATCAAAATGTTGGTTTGTTTTACCCCACTTTCTCTATCAGTAACAGTAATGTAGTCAACCACAGCTGAATGAATGTAACTAAAACACTGTGGTGAATTTCGTTCTCGTTGTTTGTAGCTATCGATAAGACAGGCCACTAGATGGAGCTATTTGCTTTACTCTTCTTGTTATGCAGAAAGGAAAACACAAAACAGCTTAGCTAATGACAGATGACCAATGAAATGAATCAATCAACATGCTCTTTCTTTATTTTCTGTTTCTTTTTTCATAAGATCATACCCAGTATGGCCACCACCACGTCTCCTTTGAGGATCTCTATTGATCCTCTGGATATGAAGTAAAGGGCTGATATCAGGTCTCCAGCGTGGACCAGAGTGTCTCCGGGAGGAGCATGGGTGGTCTTAAACCTCATAGCTAGGGCCCTCAGACAGCCCTTAGTCGAACCTGGAGAAATAAGACATCAGTCAATTAAAAAAAAGAAACAACAAAAGAAATCGACAAAGAAACGCTTGAATCATTGTACATTTTGATCAAAGCAATCTCCAAGAATGGTCATGTTGGAGGGAATATCACACCCCTTTGTCTCATCACTGTATGCCCAATCCAGTTCATAACCATCTAACTTCCTCAGCAGCCCACAAGCTCGGTTTCCTCCACCACCCCTTCCTTCTCCCAAGACCTAGAGAGTAATCTCCTCCCTTCTAGTCCAAAAACACAACTAGGAGACTTCTGGCACAGTCTGCATCTGTGGGCCGATTTTCCCATCCCAAACGCTGCATCACAGCTATGTAGGTTAACAGCTGTACCATTAGTCTTCCATTTCCTTACTCTCATTTCATAACAACATAATATCAAAGTAGTGAGTCAGTAAACGAGGGATACAATTATGCTGAAAGCAACAGGAGGTTACCTTTGAAGGCCTTACAGTTCTGCAACAGTGTGCGGTTAAGATGGAGACAGATGTCTGCCTGAAGACAATCTGGAAAACCTTTTAATACCTGCAGGGACAGAGAGAAAGCGAGAGAGAGAGAGCGAGAAAAAGAGACAGAGATAGAGAGAATAAGGATCAGAATCAAATTTATTGTAAAATCACAGGCTTACAGGTGTAAAACAGTGGGTTACAGGTGTAAAACAGTGGTTGAATTTTGTGCAAGTGCCATTGTTTTTGTTATTTCCATATACGAGAAAGGGAAGCAGAAGAGGCAAGACTAGCATACAGTATGTGGCACAATAGAATAAAATAAAATAAAATGGAAAAACATGTAATAATGAAGTATGTGTAAGTATGTGTATGCGTATGTGTACGTGTGTGTATGTGTGTGTGTACATCAATTTCCTTCACTCACAGCGTTCATATCAATCCCGTTAGTGTAGGACCAAGCGTGCTGGAAGTACTCCTCCAGCCTCTGTCTCAGTGGGTTGGGAATTTGATGGAAGCGAATGAACTCTCTCACCCTCAGCATCTGGGTGTGGTAGCGGGCCGTGCCCGAGTACAGGCGCTGGATAATGGCTGACACGTTACCAAAGATACTGGCATACATCAGAGCTGGTAGGTGAGGGAGGGAGTGAGGGAGAAAGAGACCATGTTATAACGACATTACACAGCATGCAAATAATAGGATTGGGAATCGTCACCAATATGAACGATATAGTCTGATGAACAGTATGAAGTTGAGAGACATCTTATTTTCATTTTCTTTCATTCTTTACAACAGTGTAGAGGGAAAATACTAACCCACAAATGTAAGGTGTACTAGATCGTCATTGTGTATGTGCAATGTGGCTTACTCTGCAATGTGGCTGACTTGGCCAGTCAAAAACAATGTCAAGATTCTGAGTTGGCATGGTGTGTGTGTGTGTGTGTGTGTGTGTGTGTGTGTGTGTGTGTGTGTGTGTGTGTGTGTGTGTGTGTGTGTGTGTGTGTGTGTGTGTGTGTGTGTGTGTGTGTGTGTGTGTGTGTGTGTGTGTGTGTGTGTGTGTGTGTGTGTATTCTCAGAACTCACATCCGATGAGCATGACACAGATGGAGAATATTTTCTCAGAGTTGGTGTTCGGGGACACGTTACCAAACCCCACGCTGGTCAGGCTGCTGAACGTGAAGTAGAGCGCTGTGACATATTTATCCCTTATGGATGGACCAGACCCCTCCAGAGAATCATTGTACGGCTTCCCCAGGTCTGCACCCAAAGCGTCCAGCCAGCCATTCCGAGTAGAGCTTGCCCGCTCCACGTTACCTATAGCATACCTGGAAGTGGTCGTTGTTGGGGAAAGAAGACAATACATTCTCATGGATGTACACATCTCAACATGGACATCAGTGTAGTTTGAGATTAAATCAATTTTGTATTATTTTTGAACATTTTTTTTGTTTTGTTCATAGAGTGTTTTGTTGACCTGTCCACTTTCTTTGGAGGGTAGCTGGAATTATGGGAATATAGTATATGTTCTTTGATTTCTTTATGATGCTGCCACTTACAAAATGTATTGTGTGTAGAAAGTAATCAGCATGTAATTTTGTTGTGACAGCATCCATGCTGTCGTGGTCTAGCACCAGGCTCTGCTGGAAGGCTTAAATCCTGTTTGCTGCTTTAAGAACACAAATTTAGAGAATACACTGATAAAATAGTCAGAATTACATTTGAAAGTTCCTTTTAAGTATAGGAGTTAGTGTAGTGGTATTTTTAAGTAACTGTGACTGAGGAACAAATGAAGCAGAATTTATACTAGGGATGCATGATATATCATTGGTATCGGCCGATAATTACTTTCAAATGTTTCATCGGTATCGGACAGATATCAAAAATGATTGCCCATTGGTGGAATAGCACATGTTATCCTAGCCTGCATGAGGAATTATCTGATAGTGACAACACATTTTCCATTTGCAATAACTGTTAAGCTTCAGTCGTGGGAGGAAAGAGCAAGTCTAAACTTCAATCATTTAATACTAAACTTAATTATCCACCTGACAATCCAACATCCTGAAATATAGCCCTCCTCTGAATATCTGTAGAGCAGAGTTGCGGAGGTGCCGAGGAGCTCTATATTTTGTATAAAGTTATTGATTATTCACAGCTCGTTTAAATATGGCCCTTGGAAACAAAATGTTCTGTAGGCCTCATAAAACAGGTCATACGGTAACAGCAGTGTTACAGTAATTGCAGTTACAGTATAATGATGATAATGATAAACCCTATAGACGGATTTCCGCGCGACGTCATCACAGAGCAGAATGCGCAATCTGCGCATGCTCGGGGAAAACGAATTGTTGCGCCGTTCACTCTGTTGTTATGTTCGGGAGTTAGATAGCCATAATTCTGCTATTATAGGCATAATAGGCATAATGCTGCTATTATATACAAACAGATCCAACTTCCGACAAATCATTTTTATTGAGTAAACAAGGTATTACAAACTGCATAATTTAATCTACTTTCATTAAACCCGGTGAAGATCATTTATTTTATGAATGGACATTTGACCAGAGCTGCTACGGGTAATGGCGCCCTCTATAGGCTACCCCCGGATCTGCACGATCATATCCTCTCATGTTTACTAACAGGAAACCTGTCTATAGGCAATGTGCAAAATTGGTATCCATATCAATATTGGTATCAATATATGACTAGGGAAATAATTGGTTAACAGATATCAGCCAAAATTTCACTTGATTTAAACTGTGTTGAGTAACTGTGTGACTGTGGACACTTATTATTAACTGGATCTGTTGGGTGTTTTATGTTTATGTCTATGTTCTTGTTTATGTATGTTTAATGCGTCTTTTAGAGTTCTTAAATCTGCTGTAGCACAAATTGCCCAGTTTGGGACATAATAAACTTCACCTATCATATATGATGGTGTTCACCAAAAATCTGTTAAATGCTGTGAGTGACACCATCACACGATATAGTATAAATTAGGCTTAAAAAGAGCAGTTTACCAGATGCAGGCCAACCAGTGGGCGATGAGGGCAAAGGTACACATGAGCAGGAAAAGTACAGCGGCTCCGTACTCCGAATAGCGGTCCAACTTCCTGGCTACACGGACCAATCGTAACAACCGAGCAGTCTTCAATAAGCCAATCAGCGTGGTGGTCTGGGAAGAAGAAGGAAGAGTCATACTGGATGAGATGGATGATGATTGGACTCCTTTTTATTGACTGAAAATTATTTATATGTGCTATGCACCAATATCCCTGCAATGCTCGGAATAATAAATATACAGTTTAGTCACTGGTTCATGTGATCATCATATTTAAACGAACCTTAATAAGCTCTTATCCCAGCTATGAAAAAGTGATATAAAGGTACTGTATATGGAATGTGACACACGCACGTACGCACGCACGCACACACTCTCACACACACACACACACACACACACACACACACACACACACACACACACACACACACACACACACACACACACACACACACACACACACACACACACACACACACACACACACACACACACACACACTTCTTTCTTCCTCCGACCCCCCCCCACCTCACCATCTCCTCTCTTCCTCTCTCTACTCTCGTCCTTTCCCGTCCCCCTCCCCTCCCCCCCTACCTCTCCCTCCCCTGATCCCCTGGCCACCTCCTCTCCGGTACGGTAGATGAGGAGGTCAAAGGGTATGGCTGCCACCATGTCGATGAGGAACCAGCCTTTGAAGTAGTGCACCGCAATGCGAAGGGACTGGCTCACCACCTGAGGAAAATACACACGCACACGCACACCCACACCCACACACACACACACACACACACACACACACGAAAGAAAGCAGTTAGCAGAGACAATATGAATGTATAATTCAGGCCGCTGTGATTTTTCTCTCCAAAATTCCCCCCAAATACGTAAATCGGGCTCATATCTTTTGTCTGAACTAAGATAAGACTTCACTCAGTAGCGAGAAGGCTATTGTCCCGTCTACAACTCGTAAAAGTCGGCAACATTAAGCCAGAAATGAATCTTTCTGTTCTTTGTCTGCGTAACGATTTGGTGAAGAGTAAAAACATATCTGGCCCACTAGCCAGGCCACAGTGATGCTACATCATTGTTAATTTATGTCTGACTCAAAACTGAATCATTCTTCAAGCTGTATACTGAGGTCTGTCTTGACAGAGTGACGACTTAGTATGCTTCAACTGACATTATCAAGTTATTGAAAGGCCAATATTGACATAACTTAAAAGACAAAGAATCTAATAAAGAATCTAATAAATGCACAGCTCATTCCTTAGTCGGCCCAGCTTAGCATAGCAGTGGGGCTGTGAGGTGGACGGCATGATATAAAACTTGTTTTTACTGCAATGGATATAAACATCAGGGCTTTACTAAAGCCAAACAGGTGTTGAACAAAGGAGCCGTGTTTTATCCAGGCCTTGGCTGTCTAGACTCTCTAGAGGTGCTTCACGCATCCAGTAATCCTGTATAGAACTACTCCAGGACCAAATAACCACTGGTAAGCTATATGTTTTGGACTAGTACCATAAGACCTTCAAACAGTAGTAGGAAAGGGGAAGAAAGGTTTTAGAGGTTTGTTTTATTCTTGCAATAG
>NC_139942.1:28662419-28682419 GCF_963454915.1 Gymnoscopelus microlampas | reverse complement strand
GCATGGCGCAAGACTATGTTTCACCCCCTGTCCGTCTGATAGCTAATCTCTCACATCGTTCACTTGATCGCAGCAAAATAACAGCCCGATGTGGAGAGTCAGTGAGAGCTGGATAAACGACGTAAAATGTGTCAAAAGGAGTCTGTACGGCTGTCGATAAATGAACACATGACGTCGGTGGGAGAGGAGATATTGTGTCTTTTGGACAAACAGCAGCACCACGCTGCTGTTTGTCCAAAAGATGTTGCTGATGTTTGTTGTGTGAAGCAGCTTAATGTCAGAGTGTTTGTGTTGGAGCGCCTCAGTGCGGCTGCAGAGTTCATGTGCAACCTCTTCCAGAGAGACACACAGACACTAGAAACTCTGCTGGGGAAAAAAAACACTGCTGGGCATTGACTTTCCTATGGACATTGATCTACACACTGCAGGTATATCTGCTACACACACAACATCAAACTACACACTGCAGGTATGATGCAGCGTTTGCATTACAGCCAGCATGCCAGCGTAGTTCCCATATGGTTTCAAGGTGGGCTAAACCATATGGACCCCATGTCAGCAATGTCAGCGGCATCCACTTCAGTCCCAACTGCGATGCCCATGCAGGCTATAAGTAGCTTCTACCTGGCCCTTAGGTGGGCCCCAACTAGCCATGTTTATGTGGGACCAAGGCGGGTCCTAACTGGGTTTGCCCATGCAGGCTTTAACTGGGTTCTACCTGGGCCCTAGGTGGACCCTAACCAACCACAGTGCAGTGCCCATCGCTCCAATTGTTGTGACGTCAGGGCTCTCAATACTGCACATTGGTGGAGGAGGAGGGGCCGCAGGGCGACCGCACACATCGCTGAACCAATGGTAGCCCACAGATGTTTCCTCTGTGGATTTACAATCTGCCCCTCTATGCCACATATCATCCGCACTACAGGGTCTTCACTGACCGAGCCACGGCCCCACTGACCCTCATGACGCTACGCCACTTAAACGTGCGGCAGCATGCGCTGGGTTGCCAGGTTTGCACAGCCTGCGCCAGAAACAAGCAACCACCTTCATGAAAAAAAAAAAAACACCGAAATGGTCCGCAATGTTCCAGGCGTGTCCCCGCGCGTCCCAACACTCCACAGGGGGTCAGTGGACCATCAGGGGGTCCGCGGACCCCCTGTGGACCCCCTGACACATAACAAATATTATTTCTTCAAATTTTTTCCTTTTTCAAAAAAACTTTTCCACAGTTTCACTCCGGCGATTTGGGTCCCCCAATATACACACGGCCACGCTGGGCCCCGTGCGCGGCTGGGGTTGAGGGGGGCGTAGCCCCCCGAAACTCTAGTTTATACATATTCGTCCAGTGGTGCAGTCAAGCAGCAGCAAGCTAATATGACCTCCACTCCTGATGTCACAGCCTTTGAGTACGGGAAATGTAGATATACAAATCTACAAATTATATCATAGGTAGGTACTGTTTTTTCCTTAGTTGAATTTCCAGCGTGAAAGTATCCCTATTTTAATATTTCTCTTTTAGTCTCTTCATAGAAGTTTAAAGAAAAGTTGTTTGTTGTAGAGCCAGACCGGCACAATCCCGATCCTGATTTTGGAGAGTCCTAGACCACGGCCCTAGACTAACTTGAGGTTGGTCTAGGACAGCTTGTAGATAATTTCATAATAATTTAGATTTTTTTTCCTTGATTTGTAAAATAAAAAGAATTGCCGACATTTTCCTTGATATTATGCAGATGTGATGGAGAGTAGATGTCAAGCATTCACCTGTGCTGCAGTGCAGACAACTCACAGGACTAGGAGCAGATGGATGCACAATACAATACCAACCAAAAATGACACAATCTTTTTCTTGAATATTATTGATTGGTTGCCAGCCTTAAAGTTGCAATCCATAATTTATTCTAATGATTACAATTCAACAGATTGAACCAATCTGTGTGGTAGCGTATGTTAATACGATTTAACTACTACTATGTCTGCAGTGGTTGGAGATGGTTTAGCGCTACTCTGCCACAGGTCACTGGTTGACAACTACTACTGCCTGGAGCTCACATCGAAATATCTCCCCAAACCAAGCAGGGATGCCTTATTGGCAGAGCAGTATGTAGTCTCCCTATAGACATTCACGTGGACCAATTACGAGACTAATTGTCTCAATTTCCTTTCCTCCGCATTCACTACCTTCTCTCTATTTATCGCTCTCTCCACATATATATCTAGTTCTGCAGGCTCAGCAGAACAATCATAACACTGCCACCCAACCACCACGAGACATGACTAATCACTCTCTGCAGGCCAAAACGAAGAAGATCAATGGATCATTACTGCAAGCTTTGTGCATGAAGGCCAGAACAGCTTTAATCAAACTCAGTGTCCTCAGGACTATGAGTTGGACAACCTCAAGAAAATGGCTTATAAATCAAAAACAGATTTAATAAAAAAAAGACAGAAAAAAAGGAAAACTCTGGTCATTATAAAGAGCCTTGGCTGAGAAAGGACATGTTTAATCAAACAAACATTTATCATGCAGGAGGACCTTGGGACTCATGGTCAAGACCAGATCAATCAAACTCAAAAGGTCTCTTAGAGCGGTTTCACATTGGGTGCGTTTGAAGCGAAGCGTTCCACCTCCGTTCCCGAGTGCGCTTGGTTGGCCAGCATTCACACTGGCCAAGACTCGAGACCATTTCATTTAACAGTAATGGTAAATAGGTGCCTCATGGGGGCGCTGTGGACTATGACGCTTTGGGAGAGCGAATGCCATTCACAGAAGAAAAGTCATTCTAGAGTGAATAATAAAGTTTGACTGTGTTCCTGACGTTGTCTTGAATTATAATAACAACAGATCAACAATACACAACCAAAACAGTGTGTGCACTGGTCTTTGAAACCTCGAAATGCACTGTCGTCTGTTAATATGATATTGGCGTCACGGACGCATCCTTTGTAATTTAGCAGTGACGTCACGGACTAATCCTTGGTGTATTTATCCTTATAAATACTGTACGTTCGCCACACATGTGTTTTTGTTTATTATTTTTCACGGCTCGCGCTACTCAAACACTAGCGGGATTATTATTTCTTGTCAACATTCAAGTAGAACTATGAGAAGGTATAACCCAGCTAAAATAATGTGTCATTATAAAAATATATAAATGATATATGATTAGCAGTCCACTTCCTTCTCTTGGTACAGATGGATTCACACTGCCGCGCTCCGTTCCCAACTCCGCAGCAATCGGACCCGAGACTACCTCCCGAGGTGGTTTCGAGTACGGAACGGTGATGCGTTACGGGGAACGGTTCGCTACGTTCACACTACCACAACATCGGCCAAGTGGTCCAGGGTGCGCACCCGGGACCATAGTGTGAAACCGCTCTTAATGACCTTGGACTGGATAGCCAGGTAACCAAGACCAAATTAATCAAACACAACTCCTGACAGCTTGAGAACCTAGAGACACCCTCTTATATCTGAGCCCACTTTCACGCTCTCATAAAAACCTATCTATTGTAGCTCCTTATCACTACAACCTTTCTTTTGTCTTTTTAGCCACAGTGGCCCAAAGTTGTAGCAACTGTAGCTGCCTTTTCCACAGTTTTGTGACAAAACACACTAGTTGAATATCGAATCGAACACGTCTCCTGTCAGTTGCAAGAATAAGCCGTGGAGAGGGCAAACCTATAAATGTGAGAAATATCTGCATGCTTCTCATGCCAGGTCATGCACTTGACCAAGCATGTGTGCACAGGATGTGTGCACATTAAGCTCCTGTGCTGGCGAGTACATTAATGGACACTCTGCAGTGATTTTGAAGAGCTGGCACATCATAGTCGTACATTACATTTCCCTGCCGAGAATTCCCCTATAGATTTTCCTGGTGATACACACCTATGTCCTTCCAGCTGTCTTGTTTGTAAAAATGCCCTGGGCCCCCAAGGGGCCTCACGTTGACAATCTGACCTGAAGCAGCAAAGGCCTTAACCTAACCTACTTTTTATTTATTTATATTGGGTGGGGCATGTTATGCTTTATTTCAGATAGGAGCTAGAGTGTAGAGACACAGAAAAACCAAGGGCATCGAGAGAGGAGAGACATCCGAGACAAGACAGGGGTCAGCTTCGAACCCGGGTCCTTGCGCTGCTCCCTAGGAGCAGATGGTCTGTGCAATAATTGGCTGAGCCACCAGGCACCCCACCAAACTGACCTACTTTTCTACGTTTCTGTTACAGCTGTTATGATGATACTGTACATTACAGGTGTGGAAAACCCACAGTTTCAGAGAAATAAAGTTCAGTATATTAGGCCAATGAAACAAATGTATTCTTGTGTGTGTCTGTATTCATTAATCAAAAACACATTGAGAGGAAAATGCTGTATTCTGTATTTACATTTTTAACCTAATGCAGTCAATTTGTTGTGGTTTATGCTTTGGGGATATAAATCCATAAATAAATCCAGTACTTATGTCAATCTGGGACAGGTTTGATTGTGACAACTGAAATTAATCACATGTTCAATATTGCTGAAATTGTAATGATTGTCCTTGTAATACTGGATGTAGGGCATATTGGTTTCCGTCACGCACGCACAGAACACAGGAAAAGTTGTATTAACAGCAGGTCCTAAAGCCTCTGGGAGGTGCCATGTTGTTCTCCTGCCTGGAGTGGGCGCTATACTTTAGTCCTGACACACAGGAGTTCAGGTCAAGGACAGTCAAAGAGCCCTGACTGAGATGTGTAGATGAATGAAGGTGAGGATGAAAGATGAAAGAATGGAGGTGGGATTCCATGTTCTTTATTTAGCATTTATTTTGTTTATATTTTAAGTCAGAGCAAATTTGAGAGGAGTGTATTAGAGGCAGATGAGAGTAGGGTTTGGTGGATTTTCAAAAGTAATCTATTTAGATCCCACCATCACTCAATAGTACCAAAACTCATTCTGATTTGCGAGCACCCGAGTTCCAATGCGTCACCCAGAATTTCTCTCTGCCCTCGGTTTCCTGATAGGACAGTGAGAGATAGGGTAAAAAAGGAGAGTGTAGACTCTCCTTTACAGCTACACTCTCTCAAAAACTGCCCTTTGAGAAAAGGGGAAACCCGTTTCTCCCAATTTAAATGTTAGGCCAATTCCCAATTCCCTTTTGTACTGTAGTCCCATGTCAATGACCCCTATTGGTTGGTCGTTAGGGAAGGTGTAAAGCACGACATTGGTATATGCTGAGTAAACATGAACTCTAGTCAACGAACAACAAGGTAAATAGTCAAATGAGTGATGTGA
The DNA here is from genome assembly GCF_963454915.1 of Gymnoscopelus microlampas. NCBI lineage: Eukaryota > Metazoa > Chordata > Actinopteri > Myctophiformes > Myctophidae > Gymnoscopelus > Gymnoscopelus microlampas. The sequence goes on along the minus strand of NC_139942.1, from coordinate 28,677,141 downwards.
CCCCTGAGAGGATATGTGGTATAGACAGCTGATTCTCGGACTGACCCCTGCTGTGGTCTGGTCGTAAAAGGGCAGCTGTCCAGTTCTTGGGCTATTCTCAGCTTGACCCCTGCTGCTATATTGCATATCAAGGCACGGCAAGTTTATTTGTATAGCACATTTCAAAAGCAAGGCAATTCAAAGTGCTTTACATAAAGCTCTTGTTGTGTCTTTACATAAAGACACATTAAAAAGGACATTTGATTATAATTCAACTTAGATATGAAAGAGTTCAGAACAGCAACTAAGGAAAAGTTAAAATAAACCAGTAAGAGAATATCAGTGCAATGTTTGACCATATAGGAGGGCCTGCTAGTACCCACCATTTTGAAGCGGTAAGTTATACTGTAACTTATGCTGTAAGTATAACCTCTATAGAGTACCGATGTCACAGCCCCTAGGCCTTCCTCAGTGTTTCTGAGACATCTGTGGGTGTGAAGTCAGGTTTCACTTTATTTTTGTATTGAATCCCCATAAGCAAATCTTAGATAGCGTCATATAAGAATTGTGTTCCAAAAGTCAAAAAAACAAACCCAGCAATTTTATCAGGTATGTGTCGTTTATGATATTGAGTTACATTTGATAACGTCTGTGCTTAGAGAAAAAATATATACATTTTTGATGCTTCATATCCATATGGCCGGGGTGGTTTGTTTATTTCTGGAACACAGTTATTATATGATGCGATCTAAGATTTGCCTATGGGGATTCCAATACAAAAAAGAAGGCTGTGACCCAGGGGGATAGTGTAATGGATTATTATCAGTGTATACTGTAACAGGAAGGGGACTGGATCCAACATGTTGGAGAGCCAGCAAAAGAGCTAAGGCTTCCTGTTCGATCGATGGTGGAATACTTCACCTGATGCTTGTCAAACTTGCGTGAAAAGTAACCAACCGGATGGTCCACTCCATCCAGGTTCTCCTGCATCAATGCTGCACCAGCACATACACCACTAGCATCCACCTTCAGCTTAAAGGGACGCATGAAATCAGGAGCAGAGAGCACAGGAGCATTACAGAGCAAACTCTTGATACTTTCAAAGGCATGGTGGCAAGCACTTGTCCTAAGTGTTCCACACTATAGAGCATAGTGCCTTCATGTCAGATATTTTGTGTGAAAAAATGAAACTTCCATGTTTTGCTGAGACGGGTTGGCGGTTACACACAGATCCCATACAGAAGGGCCCCCAAATGATTTCTTGCCAAAGGGCCCCCAAACACAACACAAACATATACACTCATACGCAAACAAGAACCCTGGCCAGCGCCAACAAAGAAAATGCACCTGAGGCAACTGTCCCTGCTGCCCACACACACTGTCATCAGCCTGATGACAGATGTGTCAGTGGTTTGTAATAAAACACGCACGCACGCACGCACGCACGCACACACACACACACACACACACACACACACACACACACACACACACACACACACACACACACACACACACACACACACACACACACACACACACACACACACACACACACACACACACAAATCTCTACTCACCTCATGTGCTACCAAAGACGAGATGCGAACAGCTCTCTTGACACGGGTGTTCCTGCGCTCGCTGCTCATGCCAGACATCCCGTCCTGGGACACGATGCTGTCCCTAATGCTCACGGAAGACATATTCCAACAGGTAACAGGTTCGTCTGTCTATCACTTTCTTCCGCTCCTCTGCCCTCTCTTTAGTCTCTTATTCTCTTTCTCAGAGTAAAAGTTCCTCTCACTTTTTCCTGCTTCCGTTTTAAATTTTCTGTTTAATTTGATTGATTATTTATTTTATTTCTCCCTCCCTCTGTCCTCTTGGTTTGGCCCTCCTGTCCTTTCCTCTGCACCTTTCTGTGAGTCAAACTGCTTTCTGTGTTTGAGCTCTTTGAGTTCAGGTCACTCAGCTCCTCTGTTTGTTCCTCCTATCATCAGAAACAGAAATTTCAATTCTGTTTACAAACAGAAGATTCATTCTCTGTCATGTCAGAGATACAGACATTGGATAACAAAATCATGATTTGTTGAAAATCTTTGGTCAGATCTGAGTTTAGAGGAAATTACACTTCCTCCCTGGACTGAACTGGAAGTGATCTATCACCTGTTAGACAGTCTGTACAATCTCAGGAACAGATACAGTAAATCAGAGTTGTTGTCGCCCACGTTCTTGAATAAAACACTTGGCTGGCCAAGTATTGATCCTGGTCCTACTTTAGATGTTCACTTTGCAAGGCTCATAGTTCAGTAGGATGAGTTCCCTGCATGCTGTCCTGTTTTCATATCATCAAGCTCTCATAGTCAGGTGGTTCTTTGTGGAGTGTGACAGCAAAATCAGCCCAAACCTCCTGGTGAAGAATACACGGCTGGACCAGAATCACTACCGCATCACTTCACTAAAAGTGTAGGTCCTCAGTGAGGGATACAGTCAAATCAAAACACAGTACAGGCCACAGCACACTTCCAGCTACGTCCTGAGGCAGAACACCTTGTAGATGCAGATGACGTAGATCCAAAAGTGAAAAAAAGTCCAAGTTGGGTTTCAATATCCACTCAGGTCCAAGTTACACTCCTGCAGCCACAAACTGAGCTGCTGCCGGTTACGCTGGTTCAACCATAAACACAGCTGCTGCTGCTAATGCTTGTACCACAATTGTTTTTGCTGGAGTACAAGTGCTTTTGAGTGCTCTCTCTCTATCTCTCTCTCTCTCTCTCTCTCTCTCTCTCTCTCTCTGGGATCAGTATGTCAGTTATGCAATCTGCTTTGCTTTTCTCTCTGCCAGTCTCTCTGTCTGACTGTTGTCTCTGGGCTACACTTTTAGTAGTGTTGCCATCCCACACATACTCCCTCTCTCTTCCCACTTTTTCTCACCTCTCCCTGTCTTCCCCCTCCCTCCCATTATCCCTCCTCTTTTCTCCACCACTCTCCTTTATCCCAAGGTCCCTCCTCTCCTCTCCTCTTCTCCCAGCAGTTAGCCCCTCCCTCCCTCCATCTCTCTCTCCTCACCACTCCTCCAGTGGTGCTCCACCAGTCATGATGGGCTGTAATAGCGTCCTCCACCTCTCCCACCTCCTCTCTATCATATCCTCTCCACCTCTCATCCCTCGTTCTTTTGTTGTCCCTAGGGCCACAGCTGAAGCGTTTGATTGATTTCAGACAGACCACTGTAATGTATTCCTCATCTCCCTACCTCCTTTTGCATCTGTCTCATATGCACACGCACACGCACAAACACACACGGACACGGACACGGACACAGACACGGACACGGACACACGCACACACGTATCTGTATGCAAGCACACACAGGGCTGTGCACAGACTATTTGGGAAGTATATATCTGTATATACCTATATCCATGTAGCCTATTGATTACCAGAGGACAGGAGCAGAAAGAGACCAGAGAAGCTTTTCTTTTCTTTTATGTAAAGCGACTTTGGATACATGGGAAAGCACTCTATAAATCTGAGCTATAATTAATATTATTTGTATTATCATTATTATAAGCTAGAGAGCTTAGCCCCAGTAAAAAAGTTGTACTTTACATAGTGGTTAAAGATATGGATGATAATCATTACTGTAACCTATTAAAAGTCAATCAACAGAATTGAGCAATTTCACACTTTTGGTTGTGATGTGACTTCACACCCACAGATGTCTCAGAAACACTGAGGAAGGCCTGGGGCTGTTATGTTCTGCTGCTGTGTGCTGCTAAAAGTACTTACAGTATTTGCAAGTGCTGACGGCTATTCTTGTGACTTTTGGGTCAGCACCCATCATAGTTCAGGATGCCAGTTTCTTTGTATCTAGCTAGAACCATGTTTATCAGGAGGGGAAAACAAAACGATAATGCCTAAATTTGAATTAACCCATTAAACCTGTGGCCGCTTATAAAAAAAATCTAAATCCTAACAATTTTTTGGAAAAAATATTTAAAAAATAATGTTCACGATTTTTCAGCTACATGCACACGCGCACACACACACACACACACACACACACACACACACACACACACAGTCTATTAATTCAATCATCACCTGTACGTTTTTGCCTTCCGCCTTCTCTGTGCATCTACGTGTATGCATGTATATCTATGTTCTCTCTGTGTATCTATGGATATATATCCAGTACACAGTAAAATCCTCAAAAGGTTCAAAACTTTTAATCCAAGTGGATCAGATTTGGATCTTGGGAGTTAAATATATTATTTGATAAATCAAACACATTGCTGCTGTCAGGCAGAAACCTTTTATCTCAATATTTCTTTTTATATATTTATTGTAAATGAATACCCTACTTGATCCTTCTCTACAGTGTCACACAAAAGCATCAAAAATAGATCTACAAGCTCAAAACTATTTTTGCAAACATTTTTGGACAGGTTTTCACCTGACAGCAATGATAGATTTCTTATTGATATCATGTTTGCTGAGATAATTCTATGATTACAGATTGGATATCAACTCAGATAGGGATTAAAGGTTTTGAATTCTTGGGCCCAGTGGATTTGTCTGTGTACTGTGTACTAGGAGCTTCCACTCTGGCATCCTCCATCCTCCAGCAGCTGTGCTGGTGAGTCAGTGACACAGTACTGCAATTTTTTTTAAATGCACGTGAAGTTGGCAGACGTAGTAGCTAAATCTGTCCTTTAAAAATAATCTTCTTACTGTAGCTACAAACAACTGTGCTAACAGTGATGTTATTATAATTTTTTAAAACCAACTCGTGGCCTTGTGGTCAGAGAGTTCACCGTGAGACTGGGAGGTCGGGGTACCCCGGGCCGAGTCATACTAAAGACTATAACAAAATGGTACACAAAGGGTTGTATTGAGGGCAAGTCCCTGTGACATACAGTACTACCATCATGTCCAGGGGGTGTACTTGTATCAAGCTGCCTCACGCAAGGAAAGAGGCCCATAGGCTCCTGATCTGTGGCTCAAGGCTACTTACTTCAGTTAGGGAAATCACAATCTCTATTTAGCTCATTAGCTGAAGTTGGCTGGCTCAGACTCAGAGCCATTTCAATGGCTCTGGGCTGGCTGAGTCAACAGGGACTAGTTAATGTCTCAGTCAGACCTGATGTATTTCCAGGGAAACAGAGATAATACTTGCAAAAGGCTTTTGAGCGAATTGCCCCACAATATGAATACATGAATACAGTTTTATTTGGTTGGTAACTGTTGTATAATAGCATCATCACACCCAAGGGTGTGCTTTATCATCATAATTGGCACTTCAGTGATGCTTACGGAACTCAGCACAAGTTCCTGACCGCATCACTGTCGTGCCAATAATGACGGTAAAGGACACCCTCTCATGTAATATTGCTTAATTCCTTCATGACCTCAGTATGACCTCAGAATAGAGTGCAGTAAACTAATATCTGTGTCTTTGACAAAAGCTTCTCGAGGTGTTTATTGGCTTATTGGATGCATGGATCCCATTAGCTGTTGCAAAAGCAGCAGGTATCCGTCCTGGGGTTTAATATTGATCACAATGTGAAAAATGAGATGTTTTGTGATCATGTGTGATTATGTGTGCGTGTGTGATTGTGCGTAACAAGATACCCATCACTGTTGGTCATGCAGGAGCTCTCTGCTCAGCTTTCATTTAGAGAGAGAGAGAGAGAGAGAGAGAGAGAGAGAGAGAGAGAGAGAGAGAGAGAGAGAGAGAGAGAGAGAGAGAGAAGGGCGTATTAACAAACACAGAGACATCAGGATTGTTCTAGGAATTAATTTAAACATGTCCACAAAGTAATCTTTTTTAGAGGTCAAATAACACTCTTCACTCTCCAGCTGTAACGTGGGTGAGACTGACCTTTGCTAGAAGCACTGAGAACTGCCAGTAGTCTGAGAATAGAAAGAGGTACTTAGACGCATCCACAAGGCTGTCAATTAAGACACATCTGAAAATGCCAGTCAATGAGAATAAAGGGTTTGTCGGAAAGAAAATCCTTTGTTCTAAGACAATGTACTTGTCACTGGAGAGAGAGAGAGAGAGAGAGAGAGAGAGAGAGAGAGAGAGAGAGAGAGAGAGAGAGAGAGAGAGAGAGAGAGAGAGAGAGAGAGAGAGAGAGAGAGAGAGAGACACACACACACACAGTGTGTGTGTGTGTGTGTGTGTGTGTGTGTGTGTGTGTGTGTGTGTGTGTGTGTGTGTGTGTGTGTGTGTGTGTGTGTGTGTGTGTCACTAGGGTATTTTAACTTCTGTCAGTTTTTCCACATGTCAGTGGTTACAGTATGTGACAAATCTCTCTCTCTCACACACACACACACACACACACACACACACACACACCAGATTGACATGTCTGCTGGGTCAGTATTGTTCTGTACGTAGAATGTGCCACGCTGTGAGAAAAAGTGAAAACAGAATAAAGTGACAAGTTCACAGGAACGTTGACACATTTCATGGTGTTGATAATAGGAGAGGGACATTAATGTTAAGCTGCTATCAACACTAGGAGGCCCCTCCTGCACATTTACCCACTGCTTCTGTGGCTTTTAGACACCAAGGTTTTATTGGAAGATTGGATAAAATAGCGTGATGGTATTTTAATGAATTTTTTAATGACATAGGGACAACATACAGTATATCCTGTACCCGATATGGAGGCACTAACTGCTTTTTCTGAATTTTGCCAGTGACAAAGGACTGTTTGTAGCCTGTCGACAGAGACATGTGCATTGTTATTGTTTTGGCCCATGATGTCAGAGAAGGAGTGCCTAGCATTTCTCAGTTATAAACTACGAAGACTCTCTTATAGATGTCATAATGACCATGGAGATTTGTTTATTCCACCTGTGTTCAGCTTTTTGACACTATTTGATCTATTCTTAGGAGTATGGCATTTCTCCATATCCTTATCCTTATCCAATGGAAAGCTTTTCTTACAAGAAATCCTTCAACTTAGTGGTGGTTTAACGATTTAATGTGATAAATATAATTATCTGCCCTATTCTCTGGAACAGGCTATAGCTGAGGAGGAATGGATGCTAAATTGTATACATTTGTACAATCGGTTGGGTGCTTCCTGCTTCTTAAAATATTCACAATTCCTTTTCTGCTAACTACCTGTATCAAGACTTTGGAGACAGAGGATGATCGTCGTGGAGGGAGGGCGGTGATGGTGGGTGTCGTAACTGTCACAGTGACGACACCCACCATTTAGCATTGTGTCAAAAGACAATGGTGGAGGTGGAGGGGGGGGGGTGTAAGTTTGTTCATCTGTTCAGTGAACTCCAACCGGGGGAGGAGGAAGAAAGGGTGAATGGAGAGGAGGGTGATCTGGATAGGGTTAGTGGGGGTGAAGAAGGTGAATCCTCCTGACATGCAGTTGTTGGTGAGTGGGGTGGAGACTCCTTTTAATCTTGGCGCTGATGACTCATTTTTATAAAGCTCTCTTCAGGCAGGGGCTGAGGTTGCTCTCTTTCAAGGTTTCTGCTTTGTTGTGTTATGTCTTCTTCTTGTTTTGATTCCTGCTGTCCTTGGCAGAAGGAGCAGATGGTTGCCGCAGGAAGTAAAATAGGTTGGAGATACAAAATGTTACTCCAGTCCTGACTTGTTAATGCAAAGTCCATCTGCCTTGAAGAGGCCTGTGGTCCCAGAAAAAGTTGAAATTGTCAATGAAGTGCACTGTATGGACGGTGTCTAGTAATAATCTGCTGAATCTCTCAGCTTCTCTTCTGGAGGGCCACTGGCTGACTTCAACAGATCCATTAAATCTTGTTTCAGTACAGTACTGCACTGTTATTTGAAGGAATATTTCTGTCATGTCAAAGACCATATCCTTAGATCCTTGGGAAAAGCCTTGACAGCTCATCCAATTCCTGCCAGTGAGTTTTCAACAATAACCAATCAAACCGGGCACACCTGGTAGTGGTACAGTAACTGTCACCCTAGTATGTTCTTCCATTCTGTATTAATCACACACACACACATTTGCCTGTACAAAATCAAATCAACACTCACCACACACACACACACACACACACACACACACACACACACACACACACACACACACACACACACACACACACACACACTCAAACTCTTACTGCGTCATAAATGCATTCTGTCTTCTGTCTGGGTAGGAGGGTTTGAAAATAACACTAACACAATGTAAGGGTACAGTAAGGGTCATCGCTGAAGTGATGTAACTGTCTAACTGGTGTGTGTGCGTGCGTGCGTGAGAGAGAGAAATAGAAGAGAGAGAGAGTAGGTGAGGATCTATTGATGAGCAATCTGGGAACCCAAGATCTATCTTGAGAGATAGATCCTGCTTGAGAGATGAATTGCTAATAATACTATGTGAGCTATGTTCAGCTTTTCTTTTAAAGCGGACATTTATTTTTAATTTTCCTCGACTTGTCCTCACACTGATTCTCAACATGAGGTCCGGGAACCCCAAGCGGTCTATCCAGGGGGTCCCTAGCTAAATGATTCATACTTAGGAACCAAACAATGCAGGAAGAGTGGGCACCTAAACATTGTGAGTACCTCAATGTTAAATTAACAATTTTATAGGATCTGTAACTCTGAGTGTACAAATCAGTTTAAACACTCTCTCCAGTTCAATTATCACTGATGACAGTTACAGTGTAGATTGAGGTTAGCCTCGTTCCCAGCCTTACTCATCTGCGAAGAGAAAAGCCAACACTGAGAATTCATTCACAGAGAATGTAAACAGATTTGTAAAGCGTCAACGTCATTTCCTTGGGTACTTCCGCCAAATTCCGGTACTTCCTTTTAGACACTCAAGCGGTTAGGTCTTGCCCAGCGTGGTTTTGGGGTCCCAGACATAAAATAATCATATGACATGGGGGTCTGGGGCCTAAAACCTATCAAACTGGTCGTCCTTGAAATTAAAAAGGTTGAGAATACCTGCAGAAGAGTTCTGTTTATGAGCAAAACAAGTTCAGTCAAGAAACTATACATGGCTTAAACTGACTGGGCAACTCATCAGTTTATGACTCACCATCAGTCAATAACACGCATTTACAAGCAAACCAATCATCATTCACACATCATAATGTCAAGTACTTATATGGCGTACTCAACCCCAGTTAACTTGCCATCAGGCTGCTCTTCTATTTGTCATCAGTTTTTCTGCATTATTCACCCACCTACTCCACCACGCCACCTGCTTACAGTCAGTCTACTTTTATTAATCGGGGGATTATATTACTACCAATCAAAGTCTATGCACATACAGCAGCGTAAAACTATAAAAGCAGATGTATTTTGCCAAAAATAAAAACCTAATCGAATGGCATAACTGTGAGTTGAATGCTGACTGAGCTGCGGTTATGATTGTGTTAGGACCCTGAAAAGGGGTGGCCAAGGTACTTGAAGTAGTTCTCGATCCGGAGAAGAAAACACATGTTTTGAAGCGCTTTAACTAGTGATCAACAGCAGCACATTCAGCAGGCTAGCCACTCCAAGCTATGTCTGCAGTCGGTCATTATTACTTTACAATAATAAGTGCCTCTGACAAGCATTGTTGGTCTCTCTCTAGGTCGTCCTCAGACAAGCCCTCCATCGTCGCTTCCAGTCATCCCGGTTCTCCATACATCTGGCCAGCTCGTTGGTGCTTTGCGCTCCTGCGCCTTTCTCGAGCACATCCCTGTATGTTAATGTGGGATGTCCTCGTGATCGGTGCCCGACGCCCGTGTGTTGGCTCCCACAGCACCAATTTGCTTGCTGGCAGCTCTTGATGTCTTTGGCGGTGTCCTGCTAGTCTCATTCTCCTGGCTGTCATCTTCTCGCTCACCCTTGGTATTCCATCATACAGATTCTTGTTGGTAACATGTGCACTCTTGCTGATGTTAAGTACTGCACGCAACATTCTGGTATAGCACCCGTCTAGAGACTTCTGCAGGGTTGGTTTCAGGGTCCAATATTCACTGCCATAAAAGAGAACAGACTCTACCGTTGCATAGAAGAAGCCGAGTTAGATTTGTCGGGGGGGGGGGGGGGGGGGGGGGCGGAGTTTGGAGTTCTATACACTGGCCATGCCATTCAGGGCCCTCCATGCAAGTGCCTTCCTCACTTTAAGGTAGACTATTATTTTCAAAACCTGTATTTATTCGGGGGAAAGCTAAATGAGCATAGATGCTGCAGGGGGGTGCCAAGCCCTGCATCTTATGCACAGTCACTGCTGGGCGCTCTCTAGTGTAGCTACAGTCTTCTGCTGATGGCCAATATACAGCTTCAGTGAAGCAGTTGGGGGTTAAGTGCTTTGGTCAATGACACGTTAATGGTGGTTATTCATGGAGTGTTTCTCATTTATTTTACCTGGACAGATTGTCCAAGCTGAGGATTAAACCAGTGACTCTCCACTTAATATGAGCACACTTCACTAAATCTAAATTCTATTCACAACAAGGTGGGTTTGAATATGGTTCTGGCCAGGGTCTGTTTTCACTGTTGCACATCATTCTCTCTCCAGTCACTCACAAAGGCAGTGAGGTAGAGCGGCCCGGTCTGGAAAACCTTAAGGTTCCAGATTCGATCCCCGACTCCTCCTGGCATTGTGTCGAAGTGTCCATGAGCAACACACTGAACCCCTAACTGCTCCTAATAAGGTAGGTTGGTACATTGCATGGTTCCAATGTTGTTGTGTATACGTGTGTGTGTGTGTGTGTGTGTGTGTGTGTGTGTGTGTGTGTGTGTGTGTGTGTGTGTGTGTGTACACACTATGTACTGTAGCTCAAAAAGGTCAACCTCCTCTACATCACATAACTGTAGCTTTTTAGCCACAACTCATATTGTAATCATTAGTGTCTGTTGAGGGAGCAGAGATAGTGTTAATTTATCCATTTGTATAACTCTCTGAGTTAAATTGATTGAGGATTTTACTGTATACAATCTTGTCCCAGTTTTCCGCATCAACTCAGTAATTTGAACAGACTTTGTACAGTTGAATCATAAAAAGGAACCTATAAAATCCTTTAATTATTCAGGGAATGAACATCCGCAAGACTGTAGTTACCAGAGCAGAGTTTGCAAGCGAAACCTGCATCTTCTAATAACTGACATGGCTGGGGGACTTAATGTGATGACACTGGTGTAAAAATATCAGGGATTTTTGGTCAGGATCCAGTGAGAAGCCTCGAGGTTGCCTATGTGACATCCTAATTACAGATAACATTAGACTGCCCAATCAACACTCACCACACACACACACACACACACACACACACACACACACACACACACACACACACACACACACACACACACACACACACACACACACACACACACACACACACACACACACACACACACACACACACACACACACACACACACACACACACACACACAATGTTTGGTCAGGGACAGGAGCAGTGTGTGAAACAGTCACCTGCACTGTTTCCACAATAACCTCATTATCTTTGACCTTGTCCCCTCTGCCTCTGAGAGCGAGAACGAGTGAGAGACACAGACAGAGAGAAAGAACAGAGATGATAATAGAGATGATGGATCCAGTAATCAATCAGTCTGTCTCAATTCAGTGCAGTACAACATTAATCCCCACACGTATTCATCACCTGATCAAGGAGGAGGAGTTGGAGAAGAAAAAGATGAAGAAGAAAGCCAAAAGGTCAAAGAAATTACAAAACTGACCAAAACGGTCAACTTTAAAGTGTCATTTCTTTCCCTGTATAGAACGCATATAATTATTCTTCCTTATTCTGTTGTCTCAAATCATCTCTTAAAGTCAGTGAAAATTTGCTTTGCTGACTACTGAGATATAGCCATAATACAACAAAAATATGCCACCGGATAGATTTTATGTAAAAAAAAAAGAAGAAATTACATAAAATTATAAGGATTTTCATGTCATCTCTGCTACAGATAGCTTATACTGGAAAGTGTCAGGAACAGGGTGCACTAATATACATCACAATATTAGTTTCCACACAGATTGTTGAATTTGGCAGCAGAGGTGAACAGAGCAAACTGCTGGCAGGACAGATTAATAGAGAAGCAGAGAAGTGCAATAAAAAGTAATTGAGTCACAAAGGTTAATAATTGTGTTCATAATATTTGGCAACATATATTTAAATTAATTTGTACAGCCTGTGCCAAAAGTGGCAAAAAACAAACAAGACTGGGTCAATAACTAGGCTTCATGTGGATCTCGGACCTCATGTGGCCAGTCTATGATGCCAGTCGCCTATGACGTACAGCAGGGTTCCCCAATTACTTTTCCCCAAGGGCCAAATTCTGTCTCGGGTACCAAGCCGAGGGCCAGGGACATTGTGCAAAGCGCGCAAATTTGTTGTTTTTTTATTCGTTGTTTTTCTCTAATCGAGGTAATTTGACACTTGTGTTATTTTAGGCCTGGGATTCTTAAATCCTGTGTTGAGGGTCACACAAGGAAAAAATGCACTCTGGAAACAAAATAAGTCTGCTTGAAAAGTAATACAGATTAACAGCAGCCAGTTGTACATACTGAAAATCGAAATAAGTCCAGAATCAACAATATACTTACAGATGTGTTTGTTAGTCTGCTTGAACAATAATACAGATATAATTAAAACGACAGGAGTCGTCGCGGGCCAGACAGTTGCCTCTCGCGGGCCGCAAATGGCCCGCAGGCTGCCTATTGGGGAACCCTGACGTACAGTATGACTCCATATTTGGGCAAGGTTCAGCCGATTCGGCCACCATTCATTTCCTTAAAGACGGCATGGCTCTGAAATACTTTAGCCGGTGACGTCACGTCATCCATGACCACATTTGGACAATCCAGGTTTGCAAGATTAGCTCTGGACAGTCACACAGACAAGACAGACACATTATAGACGGATACCTCTTTCAGAGAGCTTCCGTAATAAATTGTTGCATAGGTTTGGGTGCAAATTTCATGACTGAAATTGTTACACTAGTGCGGTGCCCGTTTGGAGCATCAGAGTCCATTTGGAAAACGTGCCCCCTGGAACAGGCCGATTGCTTGGCTTCCATTATTGCTGCGTTACTGCAAAGCGTTCAGAGTGCATGTCCATTCAGAACGCATGCCTGTTCAGAGCAGCCTGCTAGCAGCATTGTTGAGTACTGCAGTACGGCTACTTGCAGAGTTCTCGAGAACCGCTCATCTGATTTAGCCTGGGACCAGGCGAGTGCAAAAAAAATGTGCATTCTGCGAATTGGGTCTGGCACCGCTCCATAGAGAAGCCGTTTCCTGCTCCAGGAGACGGGGGTAACCAATCAGGGCCCAGTATTCGAATATGGGTGAATATGGGTGTAATTGGTAGTTGGTTTGTAGGTCTAACCAATTGCGTCGAGAGTCATTGTTTTGATCCCGCCCCCTTGGAAAAAAAACTTCCTCATAGAAGCACCAGACTCATATCCACGCAGTGATATAGTCTGTCAACGCCAGGCTACATCTGATTGACTTCACTCTCAACACGGCATCCTCAGCAATACACCCGCCTAGTGTGATCTGTGGAACGGTTCTTGAGATATGCGAAGGACAAGGCCGACAAACAAACAGCGATTCTGTGAATTTATAGACATAGACGAGTGCAGTACCCGTTGTCAGCAGGTACTACATGCTATGATGCCCGTACCTGGCTATTTGCGGCATTCACATTTTGTCATTCGTGGGCGATGCTTGGTGTGACTTTGCATGTATTTAATTGCGTCTTTGCACTAACTTTGCATGTAATCGTGGCACTTACATGGCATTCTGGAGAACCGCTGATCTTGCCGACTTCACAGTCGACACTGTACTCCCTTGGGGCGTCAGCAATACACAAGCCATGAGATATGCAAAGATCACATGCGCGCTCGCATGCAGATTTGTGTACTGCATATACCGTATACCACAATATTCAGGGAAAAGCTACATTTTTTTGTTAGTATTGTGCTACTCCACTCATCGCTGTGACACCTGATTCGGATGCTATCAATGCAGAGAATGGGAGATTATCACGTTCTATCAGACCATTGAATGGGCGAAGTAGGCGACCTGCTGTCTACCCCGCGATTTATCAGACCATTCATTGGGCGTAATCAGGAGCTACTGACCTACCGACGGAGGCGCGCAGTCTCAGGCGAGCTAGAGCCCCACGACGGGCCACCGAGGGAGCTAAGGCGACCGAGTTGCCGTCCGGAGCGGTGCGACGCTCGCCTGTGCCTACTCAGCGCCGTTCGAGTTATGTACCGATATGGACAGAATCGTAAATATTGTTGTGGGGACTGCTCCGCCTCCGTCGGTAGGTCAGTAGCTCCTGATTACGCCCAATGAATGGTCTGACAAATCGCGGGGTAGACAGTAGCTCGCCTACTTCGCCCATTCAATGGTCTGATAAAACGTGATAATCTCCCATTCAATGCATTGATAGCATTCGAAGCCGGTGGCTGTGAATGCTTGCAGCATTCAGCCTGCATATTAACTCACTGAGACAGCAGCACAATGCTATCATAATGGTTTCTTTCCCTGGATATCAACCATGTCATCAAAAATGCTGCTGGATGCAACAGATTTACTATGTGGTCACCAAGGTTTGCCCTCTCATTAATCACATACACCCACCACTGTGCCCTACAATACAAATAGCCTGCTGAATGTACCCCTCTCTCTGCCCTATAATAAAAATATCCTGCTTCAACTCTACACTGTCCTACAATACTGTACACACAGGGGGAGATGCGGGTCTC